>NW_008824235.1:1084127-1088442 GCF_000699105.1 Pygoscelis adeliae | reverse complement strand
GAGCAGATCAACACTGCCACCCAACTTGGTGTCGTCTGCAAACTTACTGAGGGTGCACTCGATCCCCTCATCCAGATCATTGATAAAGATATTGAACAAGACCGGCCCCAAAACTGAGCCCTGGGGAACACCGCTCGTGACCGGCCGCCAACTGGATTGAACTCCATTCACCACAACTCTCTGGGCCCGGCCATCCAGCCAGTTTTTGACCCAGCGCAGAGTACACCTGTGTAAGCCGTGAGCCGCCAGCTTCTCTAGGAGAATGCTGTGGGAGACGGTGTCAAAGGCCTTGCTGAAGTCCAGGTAGACCACATCCACAGCCTTTCCCTTGTCCACTAGGCGGGTCACCTGGTCATAGAAGGAGATCAGCTTCAAAGCTGAGATGATTAGATTTTAGCCTTCTGACAGTGCATAGAATTGCTACCCACAAATTGGGAGATCAGGGAATGAAAAAAAAAAATGGAGGAAGCTTTATGTGAGAGGTCAGCATCATTACAAACCTGATGAACGAACAGACACTGCTTGAAAAGGCACACTGGCTACCATCTGAATACAGGAAAAATCCTTTGGCTCCAGGTTCTCAACTGGTAGCTCTCACTATTGACCTCTTTCTGGTGACAGCTCCATTTTTTCCAACAGCAAAAACAGGAAAGAATGTGCTATCTATCCAGAACACTCCCTAGCTTAGAGCTCTGTCTTGACTACTGGTCTGCAGAAGGTAGGCAAGGCCAACAATCCTAACGGTAAAAGTCTTAGGCCTTGAAAAATGCTTACAACCCACAGGTCAAAACCAACTTACTCTTTCTTGAGTCACACCAGTGACTTCAGGTCAGATACTCCACCCTCCTCCCTCCATCATCTGCCATGGTACTACCACAGCCTACATTTCCACCGCAGTGTGGCAAGCTATTACTGGTTTTACACTGGGAGTATTGTTAGTGACAACAAGACATCACGAAAATGGAAGACAAGGGCTAATAACTAACAAAATAGCTTCAGAGGACTGGGGCAGCATCACTGTCTTCTGGAATGTCTGTCATCAGTTTGGGTTGGTGGTCATGCCAAGTCTGAAAGTGATGGAGGGAAAGACAGTGAACTTCAAATTCAAATTTTCCTATACTGTGCATTTTTATTTGTACAAAGTGGATGGGCTTTAGCAGAATATGTTATACTTAACCACAGTGCTAAATACATGGTGTTCACAAATGAAAATGTCCAATCTTGTTACTGTTTTACTGTACCAGAACAGAGAAAAAGCAGCACAAAACTATATGAACAGTTTTGTGTGTGCATATATAAAATATATATTATTTTTTTGAGTTCTGTCATCCCTGAAGAAAGATTTACTATGTAACACAGTTGGAAAAACACAAAACCATTTGCTTATACAAGCTGTTCTTCAGGTCATGACACAAATGCCTCTCTCAGTGAGGGTGTGACATTGCTTGGTCTTTAACAACATAGATGTTTGTGATGTTTTGTTGCCCCCTAGTGATGCCGCTTCATTTTTCCACTGCTTAGTTCTTTAAAAATTTTCACGGAGGCAAGAGCTTCCTGTCTCCTGCCTTCAACAAACTACATCATAACTTAATACTTCTACTTGGTACTTGAATTGGATGAAAAAGTATGGGTATTCTGAATCCTCATAAGGAACTAGATAGCAAGCTTACGGGAAAAATACCACTAGCATTGTTGGCTTGACCCAGTGAGTTTAAATTCAGAGCTAAGATGTAGCGGTCACTGTCAGCATACAGGTCAAAAGCTCCCAAGGGCCTTTTCCTCAGCGCAGACACTAATCATCTTACACAGTGCAAGGTTGTTGCTCTTGCAGAATTTCTGAAAGCACTGAAAGTTGCTGTTTCCTATGTACAATGGCACGCCGCAGCAAACACTTACAGGAGGGGACAGTCAGCTATCTATCACAGACTCCACTCCTGCACTGTTAGTAGTCGGTTTTGTAGTTAAGTGTTACATTATCTTAAAATTAGCTGATCTTTTTGAGGCCACTGAAGTATATGCCTACTTTTCCAGCTGAGGTCATCTACGTGTTGATGGCATACAACTTCAAAACCCCAACCAGGTTCTAAAAGAGGAACTTAAGATAAGTTCCTTTTAATAAGAGTTTTGCAAATGGCTCTATTACTGTTTTACATCTGTTGTATTATTTTTATTGTGCTCTTTATAGCATTTAATATTCAAAAAACACCTAAAAATACATGAAAGGAAGTGAAAGTGAAGGATCTTCTTCAGTGAAAGGAAGATCAGAACCCAGCAGCTGGCCCTTGAAAACCTGTCTCTATAATACATTCCTCCTTCCCCCGTATTGTTCTTCTTTCCTGCAACTTCCTGTTCTTATATAAAAACCATGGCTATTTCAAGTGTTTTCAAAAGACTGAAATTAGAATGAACAGAGAGGGTGACTTGTTGCTGATAGCAGAATATTGAGATAGTACGACGAGGAAACTCTAAAAACACAGGCTTTGTTTCTGTCCTTGCTTCAAAGGTAGAAGGCACAATATTACTGAAGTTGACTGATGGAAATGTAGGAACTATTTTAAAGGGAAGAGAATCTACAAGTTTCTCAGGCTTTACATCCAAATTTATTTTATCACAGATGCCTTAGGATTTTCTGCTTTGAAAGTCAAACATTTAGCAAGGCTAAACAAGGGTAAGTTGGATAAGTGGATTATCCTAATTTGTGGGGTTTTTTTTAGGGGTGAGAACAGGAAAAGAAGCAGTGATGGATGAGAGGAAACTGATTATCAGATCAATTTCTTACTGGTTGAAAAATATCCCCAGCTGAACTACCAAATCTGTTAGAGAAGAAGCAAGAAATACATTCAGCATCTGCCTTTCTGATTTCCAAGCCCAATTGTCTTATGTTGAGCAACTGCTTCTCTTAAAATTAAACTTCCGTTTTGCCCAGAAAAACTACACTGGTTCTGCAGTCAGCTGATGCCGCTGTGCTTGCTCCTGGGCAAAGTTTGTATTCTTATCCTTCCATCAAATCCAGGACTAAAAAAAAGTCCTTTTCTTTAAGCTGAACACTATTTATCTTCTTCCATCCTACAGAAACCCAATATTGGCATACTAGCAGAATATAACATTACTTTGTATATACCAGATTAAGGGGGTTTAAATACACGGTATTTTTACTAATTTGAAAACTTCTTAAAACAAGCAGGGAGAAGCAATGCAACTGACTAACTGTGACTATTTTTGTTCTTTTCCTGGTATCACTGGTCAAACCGATGCCTCTTGTCAAAGGACAGATGAGATAAACTTTCACATTTCTTGTTTTAAGCTGGGTAGTTGTTTCCTTTCCAATTCTTTTAAAAGTATTACCGATATAAAGCTGCTTTTCAAGAAAAAAAAAAATCAAATTTGAAACAAAAAGGCAATATTGAAACAAAAAGCTTTCCCCTGGATAACTTGAGCTGAATCAGAGCTTTTGTTCAACTAGTACTTCATTAGAATCCATTTTATGATAAACTACCTATACTTATGGAATGAACTGCCTCATGAGTGTTGGTCCCTCAGTCTATTTAGTGAGCTGGGTCTGCTTGTGGACCACACTTCTGAGGAATGCAGTATGTGTCCCATTGTTTTGAGCTGAAAGGTGTATCATGGTAAATTTACTTCCACGCTACTCTGTGAAATGACCATATATATCCTTTTAACACATTTTTTCAATTTTCCGATTCTTGTCGTCCATAC
This sequence comes from Pygoscelis adeliae, assembly GCF_000699105.1. NCBI lineage: Eukaryota > Metazoa > Chordata > Aves > Sphenisciformes > Spheniscidae > Pygoscelis > Pygoscelis adeliae. The sequence goes on along the minus strand of NW_008824235.1, from coordinate 1,084,725 downwards.
CACTCTAAAAACAAATTGAGAGTAAGCCTGATATTTTATTCTACCTCCCAGTAATTTGAGGCAGAGGCCTAGAACAAATATTGCGTCTAGAGCAAGTAAACACATCATGATTTCCATTTCATGAATTTGTAAGCTCATTCTTAAAACTGTGCTTTTAGTTTTTAATCAGTTTTTCTGTGCATTTCTTTTTGCTTATGAGCTTACATAACTCATATACTTATTTCTTCATTCATTAATTTCTTAACAGTAAAAAAAGTTGGCAACTTGGAGCATGTTTTGAATTTGAACTCCTAAATAATTAGTTCCTTTTTGAAAAGCACAGAGATAAGCTACTTCTGTAGGATGATTACAATAATCAGAAAGTACAAAACATATCATGTAACATTTTGAATAATGTGGAGATTTCAAGAATCAGTTCCAATCAAAAACCTTTTGGATAACTGAGGAAGTAGGGGATCAGGTCAGTACCAGATGTCACTCAATTTTAGAGCCAGAAGCTATATGAGGTTTGAATTTCATTATAAAACTCACACTGACTTCAACCAAAACAGAATAAGGGACTTCTCATGTAAAAAGGCTGTAAGCATTTTGTCACCTT
>NW_008824235.1:1083527-1084111 GCF_000699105.1 Pygoscelis adeliae | reverse complement strand
GGTTCCTTAATTCTTTTTGGTCTTTTTATTGCATTAATTTGATAAAAATGGAAAGAACTTTCCATCATACAGCTATATTTAGATCTGAGGTAGATCATATCTGAAGCAAAATATAATAGAAGTGCTACCTACTGAATTTTCTTGCTATTGTTAAATAATAAAAAAGGGTATGAAATGCTGCACAGTCTTGTTAAACAAATTGCCTCACTGGACAAAGCATTGTTTTGAAATAATTTATTCCCCACTATCTTAGCAGATGTCTAGTTCTCAAACAGATATTGGTTAATTCAACATTTATATAATTTTTCTAGATTAGCTATTTATCATGTTTTGCATTCTCATGCAGTGTCTGTTTAACTTCCCAATGAGTCCTGTGCTTCACTAAGGATCTTAGTAAAAAAGCCTCCCTTACCATCCATGTCCTTCATCATTCATCCCAAATGTAGACCGAGTCTAGAACTAACTGGCTTAGTCACTGGATGTCACTGTTGCAGCACTAAGCACAGGTATTTTATCTGGAAACAGATACATATACAAAATACAAGCATACTTGTATGTATTTTATTCTTCCACTATTATTAAAG
>NW_008824235.1:1080802-1083489 GCF_000699105.1 Pygoscelis adeliae | reverse complement strand
CATAGACGTGTTCAGGCCTGAGGATAATCTATGTTTTCAGGGGAGACTATTCTACCAGTGGCTTTTCATTTAATTTTTAAAACTCGTGTTTCTATTTTAATTTAAAAATGTGCCCTTTCTTAGTTCTTCATTTCTGCTGCTCTGAGAAGAGTTTTATTTCTGAATATATTTTTATATATACACAGTGTACATAATTCTGGTACTACATATATACACACATATATATACACACCAGTACCAGAATCACATACATATTTATGTATATGTATGTACATATGATATCAACATAAGATTTCTAGAAACATTCCAAAATAATTTTCTTGGTAGGTTCATATAAGCAATAAGTTTAAAGGATTAATTACTGCAAAAATAAAACACCTACCCTTTGCCTTAACAAGCCTGAGGGAAAGCTGAACAGTAAGAGAAACGCCAATCTACATGTTCATAATTTTGAAAATTGAGTAACTTAAGCTTGTGCGTAAGTAGTTTATGAAGTCAGAGCCTTATTTCTTACGGGGGCTTTTCCAAAACCCCTTGAAATGTATTACGTCAGCACCAAAGTCATCAACTACAAATATACTATCACAGTATTATTTAACTGTTTCCAACTCTCATTTAAATGAAACAAAATGAAACGAAATGGAACCTGGTTTTAGATAGACAACCACAAAACAAGCAGAATTCCTATTTATTGGACTTTCTACTGATTTCTCAGAAAGTTGTGAGCATGCCTGTAGTTCCTTTGTCTTGACAAATGATGAATAGAAGCGAAAGTTATTTTCTCTATGGTGAATTTGACTGGGAGACACTAGTTATAGATGGTCCTGTGAACAGAACCCAGGTCACCTTCTGTGCCATTTTGTTTTTTTAATATGCCAACATCTCACAGGTTGAATCCTCCTCTATGGTATGGTTGGGGAATAAATAAAGAAGGTACAGGAGATGCTTAAACCATGACATAAGGAACAACAACAGGAGTTTCACAACATGCTTTCACAAAAGTATTTTGAGGGTATGAGTAAATGAAGGAGATGGCAACTGAGGACATCCACTGCCAGTAATTGTCCCCCAGAGCAGCTAGTAATGAAGCATTTACCAGCAGATGTGCCAAAGCTGTACCCACTCCTCAGCCCCTGCTGCTGCAGTGTCAGACCTGCTTCCTTCTGTTCACCCCACCTCCACACTTGTGCCGTACCCTCTTGCCAAGAGTGGCTCTCAGCATCCCTGTCCCAGTTGTCATTTCTGTTCTATCACCTGCTGATTCCTAATGTCTAAACCAGACACAGAAAGGCAATCCAAGCACATAAGCAGGAAACCTGTTTCCCAACGCTACCAGGCTGCTAAAAAAGAAAACAAAGCATTACCATCACTGCTGTGATAAAGACCTGCACTCCCTGGGGCTGGCTGCTTCCTCACCAACTCACTGGCTTGCAGCCTGCCAGGTATTTATTTGGAGAGGAAAGGCTTCTCTGGGAGATACAGAGAGGGCAAAAGTTGTTTGGGAAATACTGCGTAAGCTTTGGCTGTCTTCAGGTGCTATCTAGTATCTGAGACAGCATCTCTAAGCTCAGCAAGCTCTTAAAGTGTTCTCATGAGAAGTCATTAGATAACTAAAACCAGCCAATTTTTCCTGTGTGCACATGCTTACCAGAGAATGAAGGACAATTATTTACACAGTGTTCATAACTCCTAGAAGGCACAGAACAATTGTGTGCCCTTTGCCATGTTCCTGCTCTCCAAGAAGCTGGGGACAATTCATGTTTCTTTCCCAGATGACAGAACATTAATCTGTCTTCAGCAAGGCTCAAGCTGCCTTCCAGTATTATTACTATTTTTTCCAGCAATGAAGAATAAGTAATAAATAATAAGCAGATTAGACACAGGTAGGAAGTCTAAATATCAGGCTGTACTTCAAGAAAGGGGAAAGTACTGGATTCAAACTGCAAAAACCAAAGCATGTTCAACATCCAGTATCATACTGTTTCAAAGCTAGTCAGTCAAGAGAAGACTATGTCAAACATGGAATATTTTGTACACTGTAATACTGAAACTCATGATGTGATACTAACAAGTTGCATGTCACAGGTTCTGTGAGACTACTCTAGGTGGGAGACCCCTTTCAAACTCATTAGGCAAGACCTACCTTGGATGACTGCTTATATTGACTGGGCAATGTCATTTGTTCCTTTCTTTAGCAGCAAAATGACTTCAACTAATATGACCATGAAATGGTGGAGTTCAAGATCCTTAGGGCACCGAAGAGGGCGTACAGCAAGCTCACTACCCTGGAATGCAGGAGAGCAGACTTTAGCCTCTTCAGGGATCTGCTTGGTAGAGTGCCATGGGACAAAGCCCTGAAGGGAAGAGGGGCCCAAGAAAGCTGGGTAATAGTCAAGGATCACCTCCTCCAAGCTCAGGAGCGATGCATCCCAACAAAGAGGAAGTCAGGCAAAAACGCCAGGAGGCCTGCATGGATGAACAAGGAGCTCCTGGACAAACTCAAAGACAAAAAGGAAGCCTACAGAGGGTGGAAGCAAGGACAGGTAGCCTGGGAGGAATACAGAGAAATTGCCCAAGCAGCCAGGGATCAGGTTAGGAAAGCTAAAGCCCTGATAGAATTAAATCTGGCCAGGGACATCAAGGGCAACAAGAAAAGATTCTATAGGTACATCAGGGATAAAAGGAAG
>NW_008824235.1:1066206-1079222 GCF_000699105.1 Pygoscelis adeliae | reverse complement strand
CTGGCACAGGTTGCCCAGAGAGGTGGTGGATGCCCCATCCCTGGAAACATTCAAGGTCAGGTTGGACGGGGCTCTGAGCAACCTGATGTAGTTGAAGATGTCCCTGCCCACGGCAGGGGGGGTGGACTAGATGACCTTTAGAGGTCCCTTCCAACCCAAACTATTCTATGATTCTATGATATGCAGGATTGAAAACATCTCTTATGTGTGTTTCATGGCACACACACAAAGCAACAAAAAACCAAAAGAGATCTTTTGCAAGATTGCCTGTCTCAGGAGATAGGAAATGGAACATAATGCCTTTCACAAGAGTTTTCCATTTGGGCTTGATCTTTTCAAAATGAAGAGTAAACATCTGGGATGCTGATCAGCCAAAATCAGTTAAGCATGTGCCTAACTCTAAACACGTTAAGTAACAACACTGGAAGAAGGAAGTATTTTTAAAAGGAGAAAAACACATAACAGGTTACTACATAAAATTGTACTTACTGCTGCGTTCTCATCTCATCTAGCAAGTTCAGACATGTTGGTCTGGTCAGTAACTGGATGAATGAATCAACTGAAACTGTATCCATAATAGTTCTTTAATAGAAATGAATTAAATTAATGATGGTTCATATGAAAGATTTACTAATAGTAGTACCAGAAGACAAGTCAGACAGGAAACTAAGAGTGTAGTCTCTGGAAGCCTAACAACAATGCAATGATCCTGTTTCACTCATTAGAAAAACCAGTATTTATAGGTGCTTCATGGGGACTAAGTACATCCTTAGTACAGTGTAGTTCAATAGAATTGTTCAGAATACTCACAAAAGTTGTATTTACAGTGTATGGAAATTTGTGTGGCTTCTAAGGAAAAATCCAAATTTAATTTCTCTATGTGCTGGGTTTGGCTGGGGTAGAGTTAATTTTCTTCATAGTAGCTGGTATGGGGCTATGTTTGGATTTGTGCTGAAAACAGTGTTGATAACACAGGGATGTTTTAGTTACTGCTGAGCAGTGCTGACACAGCGTCAAGGCCTTTTCTGCTTCTCACACCACCCCACCAGTGAGTAGGCTGGGGGTGCACAAGAAGCTGGGAGGGGACACAGGCGGGACAGCTGACCCCAACTGACCAAAGGGATATTCCACACCATATGGCGTCATGCTCAGCATATAAAGCTGGGGGAAGAAAGAAGGAAGGGGGGGACATTTGGACTGATGGTGTTTGTCTTCCCAACTAACCGTTATGCATGATGGAGCCCTGCTTTCCTGGAGATGGCTGAACACCTCCCTGCCGATGGGAAGGAGGGAATGAATTCCTTGTTTTGCTTTGCTTGCGTGCGCGGCTTTAGCTTTACGTATTAAACTGTCTTTATCTCAACCCACGAGTTTTCTCACTTACTCTTCTGCCGATTCTCTCACCCATCCCACTGCGGGGAGTGAGCGAGCGTCTGGGTGGTGCTTAGTTGCCGGCTGGGGTTAAACCACAACACTGTAAAATCCTAGTTTGCTGAGTGGCAAATTTTTAAATGGCAAGTATCTCCCACTGCAATATTCTGATCATATAAACAACCTTTTCATAATCACTATGAAGGACAACATAAAATCAAAACCCATCATCACACTTTTGGATGCTTCTCTGAACCAAACCTACAAGAGGTATGTTTTTTACAGATGAGATTTCCTTCTGATGCTGATTTTGTGAGGCTTTTTAATAATGCATCTTTTTCATTAAACATCATTGTGAACCTGGATCAAGGGTTGAAGTCTCTCTCCATCTTCCCTGAATTAGCCCATTTTAATAAGAAAATGCGTGGAGGAGCAGGATTTTTCATAAAGCTCATGTGCTGTTGGTAAAAGAAGATTAAGAATTACTTTATATTTTCCTTTGATCTTCTGCAATCTCTTTCCAGCACCATACAAATCTCTAGATTCTGGCAGAAACCTGACAGCTTATTTGATTTCTTTACAGCATGTGGGATAGCGGGGGTGATATTTTTTGCTTCCTTACACTACAGGGTAACAAAACCTGCCCAGAGCCAAGACACTGTAATACACACACCCTGGTCTAATACACGGGAGAACTATTCTAATAGAAGCATATAAATTTCTTTCACAGAATAACCCTCACACAAAGAAGTTGCAATTGATTATACCTATGTTTCAAGGAAGCTCTTAATACAAACTACTTGCAATAATTCAAACACTGAAACCGTTTCCTCTCGATAACTAAATGTAAGCCGAACAAAGGTTTCTTACAGTCACCAGAGCGCTCTGTTGGGCCATATTTAATTAAAGATATTTAAATATCCCCCCCCAACAGACTTTTTTCCTCCAATACTCTTTTTAAATTTTGTTGCTTCTTGGAGAAATAGCTGATATATAGATACAAAATACCCGTTTATGGCAGTTTTTCATCATATCTAGAAATTCACATAAAATTCGACCAAATTAATTTTTCCTTGAAATACTTTGTAATCATATAAAAATAAAAAAACCCAACAAAACCACTTATACAAAAATACTACAATTATTTAAATAGAATAAGCAGCTTACTTGGAAGCTATATGCAAACGAATGTATGTTACTATTAGACTGATTGAAATATTTCCAATTTCAGATCTTTTTGATGGAAAGTCAGGTTTTTATTATATACTCCCCTCCCTCCCCCCACCCTGAAATTCTGTAATACACTGACAGGCGTAAATTTCAGCCAGGAATGAAAATTAAGAGAAAAGCTATATATTCAGAGATACAGCTTCTGAATACCAACTTCCTTTAAGAAGGCTCTGTTCATTCTGTTGTTTCTTCCAGTTTGATTTTACAAAAGCTAGTTGTGAAGTAAGATTTTGTCCATTGTGCAGATGGGTCAGAATCTAAACTGGGTTAACAAAATAACCAGCCAGCCTGTGTGATCTTCAAAGCAGAGTATCTCACGTTAATCTTTCTTAGCCACCATTTGCACCACAACCAGTCTGATGCTGGTAAAATGAAACTCAATGGGGCACATTGACTGAGTCTCGAAGATCGGCCCTTGTCTGAGCAGGTCAGTTCAGCAAAGGAAACGTTGACTAAGGAAGCATAACAAACAGTTGAGCAAGTCAGTTGAGAAAAGCAGCAAAATGAATAAAATGCGAAATTGGAAGCTAACTGGCACCACTTTTCGCTGCGAAGTAAAGGTTACCACCTCCAGCAATGAAAGGTTGGTTATATTCTAATACATCTGTCTTTATGAACTGAGATGCAACCTTCACCTGCTGTGCAGAAATACAGCACTCGAGTAGTACATGTGTTTCGTATCATGATTCTCTTTATGCACATTAATGTTTGCATATATGTATGGTTGGGTTAACGTTCACTGAAAAATAAAAGGGCACATCAGACACAAAATGTGAATTCTTTCAAGTCTGAATAACTTTTGTTGACTATCTTTTCTTCTTGAATGCCCATTTCTGTACATGCAGTTCTGTGCTGCTGGGTTCTTGTATAGACAAGAAGTGCCAGGTAGGTATTGGGAAGAGCACTGTTGCAAGACATTGAACACGATGAAGAATTCAACATGCTCTCCTCTGGGACATGTGGAGATTGCAGTATCATTCTGTACCTAGAAAGATGTCACAGGTCTGTAGCATATGAAGCACTATAAGGATTGAGCTATAATAGTATGCAGTGTGTTTCCTACCTGGTCAGGACAGAAGAACTCCAAGTTTTGAGGGTGAACTTCTCAGAAGCTCTTTAGGTTAATTTTGCAGACTAATTGGCATAAATATTTCGTTATGCTTTAAAGAAATAACTTATCTCCTTTTGTATCCTGCAGAAGGGAACCATGTGCAAATAGAGATCACCTAAGTACGGAAATCTTGTAACTGCACTGCTCTACCATTTCATATATCAGCTCCACAAAGTATGACTCTGATCATTTAATCAGCAGTGACAAATGACAAGCTCCCCTCTTATTTTTGTTCCCTTACTGCTGAACTGACAAAAATAAGTAGAAGTGTGGATGCTTTCTAAATAAAAGATGCTTGAATAGCTTGAATAGGTTACAGACACAGAATAGGGTTCAAATTCTTCATACGCTGAAATGCAAGAAGAAGAAGAAGAAAATGAAGTTTTTCAGGACTTGTTCCAGAGATGTAAAATTATTTGTATATAGGCAAAAACATTTTTAAAATTCAAGGCTTTTCTTCATTTCTGTTAGTATGGTGCAGGGAATGGAAGATGATTTAACAAGAAAGAAAATCAGGGTGTTCTTCAGAAGAATCAGTTGTTCATGAGAAAAAAAATACTTTGTAACATATGCACAAGAACATATAATAATTTAATTCATCATTTCCAGCCTAGGCATCTTTGACTCTACTATACAATTTTGTTTCTTAGCACAAAGACCATTAGTTCAATCTGTGCTATTGATCAGGATGTGATTTTTTTTTTTTTGCAGGTTATGTGAAAATTTTAGAAATAATAGAAGAACACAGGCATTATTATGACTGTTTTGTTCCATTTAAAAAAGAAAAATCTTACTGGTTTTTGAACTGTGCTTTTTGGATACAAACTGTAAGCAGGTGGACAGGCCAGCTGGAAAGCAGAAGGAAAAAAAATAACCCAGAAAGAAGTTACAATTGCCCAAAGCAAGAGACACATTTGTTTAAAGATGAATACCTAGGGAGGTTTTGTAAGTATTTTTGGAAATAAAAATATTCGTGCTAAATTAGGTCCCCCCTCAGTAAACAGCATTTTTTTCTGAAACTAAATTGCTTTTTGCTAAACATAGCTGATTCATATCATCAAAAGAAGGTCCTTTGATTTTTACAGAGAATATTCACTTTTCTTCTCAAAATCTCATTCTCAACTACCAATCCTTTGCTCACAATAGACAGCAGAAAAATGATTAAACCAAATATCTGTGTGAATAATGGGCTACCTGTTCTTCCTGCTTATGGAATTAAGGGGCACTGAAAAATCAGTTAAATGATCTATTGACTAAATACTTTGCCTGGGCATAAGGCATATCAAGGGGCATGTGCTTAAAACACCAAACATTAAAACAGTTTCTTGGTGGTTGATTACTGCTCTATGGTAAAAAGAATAAAGCTTCACAATATTTAATTTGATTACTTGCTAATGATTTTGCAGAAGCATTTGTGACTTAGGTGGTAGCTTTTACTACCATTAAAGTGGGAAAATTATATTTCTTCCTTCATTGTTACATACCAACCTACTCTTTGTGCCTTTGAAATCAAAGAATGTAACTGCAGCTCTGTAATAGTAAGCATGGCTGTACAGAGTACAAAGAGCCTGGAGCTTTCCTCCTAGCTTGCAGATGGACTTTTATGCTAATGCCTGCAAAGTGTCTAGAAAGAACCAATTTACCTTTTATTTCAAAATGGGCTTGAAAACTGACAGTCTGCTCAGCGCAACTTTATCATTAGGTTAAAAATACCCAAACCTGCTCTACTAGAATATACACATCTAAGGTTAAACAGTGGAGTATGTTACTGGATGAAAGTAGGATTTGTGATTTTTTTACTCACTGTCTGATATATGCAGATTTTCTGCTTATGTACTTTGATTTTCAAAAAGATTAAAAAACAAACAAACAAACAACTGTTTTTTCAGACTTACTTTAAAAGGTTGTCCACCTATAAGTGACACAGCAAATATTCTGTATGTGTGGTGCTAAGCAGTGGCTGTGGAAAAAAAAAAGTCACTTCACCGAGTATATTTTTGTAAAGTATACATAATATGAAAGAACCACACTACTACTCTGGTATTACAGTGGCTACTTGTGAGAGCATCTCTCTTCCTCCAAAACAAGCAGAGTTTAAATAGAGTGGAACGCTGAATATTTACCACCTCAGAGGCATGGAGGTACTCCAACATCCTCTGGCAAATCTCTGCAAGTGTTCGGCTCTGGCAGATTTTAAAATCCACTGCTCAGAAAAGCAGCTCAACCACTAGAGGGTGGGGAGGTATTCCCGAGGGTTGGGCTGTGCCAGTGCATGGCCAATACGTTATGCGCATCATTAACATCACAGTTTTGTAGCATTTGCTCAATACTTCAAAATTTTTCATCTGCATATCCTATACCTTCTTGGAATTAAACATACTAAGCAAATTAGAGGTGTTTCAGTAAATCGGATCATATAGAAACCTGTGAGGTACAACTTCTCTGTAGATATGGAGGTTCCTATTAACCCCAAAGTCCAAAGTATGCAGAATCTCTAGCCAGTATTTACAGCACAATCATTTTTTCTGGAACGACACAAATAATATAACCTGATAAGGAACTACGTTTTAATTACTGCCATTGGTATAAACTTTAAGCCTTTGAAAACATAACCAAAACTAAACTAAAATTAAAACCTGATGACTTGGTATCTCAGCAGACCTCAGTAGTAAATAACTCACAGATTTGCCCTACACTCACAGAACGCTCTACTTAGAATTCTGGAGCACTCAAAAATATATTGACTGCTTTAAGAAGCTTTCTAGAGGAACTTTGGTATCTCTTTAGAAATAAAGCAGTTACTCGTTTGGTCACTATCACCAGAAAATTATATAAAATTCATCTCCCTTACTCCTAAATTTGTTTCTACATTTGTGGTGGATTGACCCTGGCTGGATGCCAGGTGCCCACCAAAGCCTCTCTACCACTTCCCCTCCTCAACTGAACAGGGGAGAGAAAATATAACAAAAGGCTCATGAGTTGAGATAAGGACAGGGAGAGATCACTCAGCAATTACCATCACAGGCAAAACACACTCAACTTGGGGAAAAATTAATTTAATCTATTACCAATCAAATCGGAGTAGGATAATGAGAAATAAAACCAAATCTTAAAACACCTCCCCCCCCGGCCCCTTCTTCCCGGGCTCAACTTCACCACCTAATTCTCTACCTCCTCCCCGCCAGTGGTGCAGGGGGACGGGGAATGGGGGCTGTGGTCAGTTCATCCCATGTCTCTGCCGCTCCTTCCTCCTCACACTCTTCCCACCCCACCATGAACCCTCCCCCGGGCTGCCATTCTTCACGAACTGCTCCAGCATGGGTCCCTTCCACGGGGTGCAGTCCTCCAGGAACAGACTGCTCCAGTGTGGGTCTGCCATCGGGTCACAAGTCCTGCCAGCAAACCTGCTCCAGCGTGGGCTTCTCTCTCTCTCCACAGGTCCACAGGTCCTTCCAGGAGCCTGCTCCAGCGTGGGTTTCCCACGGGGTCCCAGCCTCCTTCGGGCATCCACCTGCCCCTGCGTGAGGTCCTCCATGGGTTGCAGGTGGATAACTGCTCCACCGTTAATCTCCATGGGCTGCAGGGGGACAGCCTGCTTCACCATGGTCTTCACCATGGGCTGCAGGGGAATCTCTGCTCCAGTGCCTGGAGCACCGTCCTCCCCCTCCTTCTTCATGGACCTTGGTGTCTGCAGGGCTGTTTCTCTCACGTATTCTCACTCCTCTCTCCCCTGCTGTTGATTGCCCAGCATGTTTTTTTTTTTCCCCCCTTCGTAAATGTGTTATCCCAGAGGCACTACCACCATCGCTGATGGGCTCAGCCTTGGCCAGCGGTGGGTCCATCTTGGAGCCGGCTGGCATTGGCTCTATCGGACATGGGGGAAGCTTCTAGCAGCTTCTTACAGAAACCACCCCTGTAACCCCCCTCCCCCCCCCGCTACCAAAACCTTGCCACACAAACCCAATACAACATTATTATTGAAGTCTTTACAACATAGTTAATGCTTTCTATACAGAGCAGTCTCCAATCTTAACAAATGCTTCTAACTATATATACTTAATCTTTGGAATCTGCCACCAGAAACATGCATGATGTCATGACTGACTATAAAACCACCCCAAGTTATAATTCATGGCTCTTAAAAGCACAAACAAAAATGCCACATTTAGAACATTCACCAGTTCTTCCAACAAAAGGGGCTTTCTCCATAAACATAATTTCCATTCTGCAAAGCACTTTTTGTAGGATCACTTTCCATGAGCTCTATGTGCAAGTTTAAACACGAAAACTCAGTATTTAGTGATCCATGCTAGTGGAGGTCATAATGTTTAAAGGTCATCTTCAGTCAGAATGCTGAGATATCACTTCCTTAGGACTATTTCTTCCTATTTTTTCCAGTATTAGGAACAGTTGTCACCAAGAGTCATCCATCCAGAATAACACACATCCAAGAAAACTGTGTTTAGAGAATGGATATTATTTGAGAATAAGAGAAATTCTGGAAACACAGGTCCCCCTTACAAGGCCCTAGCTTCTATAATTTTGAGAACTTATCAGCAAACCTTTAAAGTAATTCAAAGGCAGAAGAGAAATTAAGATGATTCCACATTGCTGACATAATATTTAAAGAAAATGTGTGAATTGATTTTACAGATTTTCCTACCCTGGAACCAGTTGCAGAATTAGCTCAAGGAGAAGGCATTCCACCACTTATCTTCAAGTATGTTCTAGATCAATTTTTTTAGTTCACTGCTATATTCTACAATCTATTCTGTTCAATCACTAAAACTGCTTCACAAAGAAGAAACAATCATTTATTAGTCTAACAATAGTGAAAAAAAGGTTTTGTCTGCAGTATAAGTTTAGGCAAATTCCTCTTGTAAGATGGCGTTCGGCTCATTTAAATAGAAGACAACAGAAAGAAAATTCTAAATGAATACTGCAGCTAATGGGGATATAACCCATTCGTGTTTTGCAGGATCAATCCAGAGGTCACTTCTCCATTTGCCCGTACATTTCATGGCTGACAAAGAGGATTTATTGTTCCAATTAAAAAGAGAAACATCTTTCTTCTTAGAAGAATGGCTTTTTCTAACTGTTCCTGCCCATAGTTTTAGATCTGAAGGAGAAGAGGAAATAAATGCCTGAAAGAAGGATTCTTTTTTATTTTATATGAGGTGCCCTGTTTATCCATGGCTGCTGCAGCATAAAAAGAAAAAAAAAAACAAAACCTTTGCTTGACATAACCTATTTTCTTAGGATAAGCAACAGATAAAAGATTTCACTCTATTTTCTACAATAAGAAGCTCGATGGATGCCTATATTCATATTACTATCAACTCACTTTTGAAAAGTAAAAAGAGGTGATCAAGGAATAAGGTTCTCTGATTGCTAAGTCCTCACCCTCCCCCTGCCCAGTCACTGTAATTTTTGACTGGTTTTGTTTGTTTGTTTTTTTGTTCATTTTTTTAAAGTCTCAATTATAACCATACAAATTCCTTGGTTGGGGGTAAGTCAGCTCTTAATCAGTTACACTGAGTAAACTTCCACAAAAGACAGGCCTTTCCAGACAATCATAGGAAAAGGAAGACATAAATAATGTAATTGAAGAAGAAAAGTAGTTATGCAGCAATATATCTTAAGAAGCAGCAGATTAAGTGTATCATTAAATTAGAATCCATTTTGATTTATTCATGATGCTTATTTTCAAAATGAACTCTTTAAGTGTTCAATGCTTCCAGGGATAATGCAAGGGTTTTTAGAAACCGTGTATCTATTGAGGACTTTTGAATAGCCAGACCTAATTAAGATTAACTTCAGCAAGATACAGTTATTTAACAAGCTATAGAACAAGTTATCCTAGCTGGTAATACAATATAAAGTTTTATAAGACAAAATAAAGTAGGGAGAGGAAATTGGAAAAGACAATAACCATTGATGTCAGGGTAAGTATAAGGTATAACCACTGACGATTTAAGAAGTTAACCCTTCAGCATTATCTGATGCTGTGAAAGTACAGAATAGGCCTGCTTTGCATGAACAGGATTTGAAAGTAATAACTGTACCACAGGCTTTCAATCAGCATGGGATACGCAAATTGAAGTAATTAATAAGCAATTTTATTCATAGACAACATGTGATGTAAATGGAGCTAGTCTTAAGCAAAGCAAGTCAACTCTGTCACTGTGCAGAGGGTAAGCCCATGCACTGCTTTCTGCATGCTTAGTGAGAAAGACCAATCTGTTGTCCAAGGAATTAAGTAAATTAATTTTACACAGCTCTCAAGCTAAGTAAAAAGGAGGCTCATAATGACACAGTCCTAGACAACTGCAGCAGAGCTTTAGGAAATTTTCTATTTCATTGGAATAATATGTTGTTCATTCCACAAATTCCACAAGGCTATACAAAAACACATTCTATTTCAGCAATGCAGAGCAGAGAGTTAGGCCCACATTCCCTAACTGGTTATTTTTACAAAGGATGTTTTGAACAATGTGCTCACATTGCTGGCTGGTTATGAAGAACCACATTCTTGACAGACAACCAAGCTAAAACGTAATTTTCTTTAACTCTTTGCTGGATCCTTTACACAATTTAAGTGGAGGATACTGTGAACTTCAATAAACACATTTATGAAGCAAAGTCTCACTGGTTGTTGCTTGTCACCATCAATGACAGCAAATTCCTCGAATCAGTGTTGTAGCAGCTTTGTTGGCCGACAGCCAACTTATACACTTTTATGATCAGTGAAAAATACATTTTAATTGCTAGGCATTTAATGATAGATAATGAGTCCCAGTGGTAATCAAACAATGAATAAAGAAACACCATTGCTTGCCATGGTCTAAGAAAAGGGAAGATACTGACAAATCCTGCTGACATAGAGCATTCAAGCTTACGGATGGGGAGTGTGGTATCTTAAATATGTCCATGGCTCCCAGAAGGCCAAAAGCCATGATGAGTTCTACAATACAACTACCATTTTTCAAGCCTCATTAATGCTGAGACATCAAACCAGGAGCAGAACAGTCTACTTCCTGGCCAAGGCTCCAGCATTCCACTTCCTCAGTCTTGGACTACAGTACAAGGTTTATTACATAGGTCTGATCCTGCACAGGCTCCCCAGTGGGACCTTTCCTACTCCACCCACAGCAACATCTGTTCTTAACTAGGCATTAGAGAGTTTGAGGAAAAGGAGTACTTCTGGTTTCAGTTAGAAAAGTGTCATAGATTCTTGCTGGTGAATAACCTTATCCTTTTTATTCTTGATGCTGGAGGGACCATTTAACTCCCGATTGCCACTGTGTCCTCAGCCAGCATTTCAGCTGTGTCAGACATTTGTGTTCATCTGTTAAAAAAAAAAAAAAAGCCACAACAAGCAAGGGCTGCTAATTCTTCTTTTAGTTTTTAATGGCATAACTTGACGGCTTACATATTTTTATGTTTCTTCCTTTCTCCACTGTCTCTTCAATACCTTTCCAAACCAGTCTTTTTCTGACAGACGATCAAATAGTGACACTTACAGCAGAAACTTTTGTCCAAAGAAAAAATAAAGCACAATACAATAACAGTAGCACAGAAAGTATCTGTAGAAACAAATTGTATCTCTGTTATGTAATGCTGCAGGAACAGCTATTATAACTAAATATCACTTATTACAAAACATGAAGTTCTGCAGTGATGTTTCCTCATATCATCTGGCATCAGTCTTGTTCATTATACTAAAAGGGACAATTCCTTCTGGAGTTCTGACAATTCCCCTTACTACTGACTACAGCACTGGACTAGGAAGAACAAATCCTTCTTTCCTCTTCTTTGTTCCCATTAAAGACATAGAGATGGAAAAAATCTGTTACACTTAGGTTATCCGCCCTACAATTTCTAACAAAATGTGTAATACACTTAAACATGTCACATGCTTGAATTGGTGCCAGTGGAAATCCAATCCTTGTCATAAAAGTAATTTCAGCATAGATAATACAGTATGTTTAACTGGTTTAACTATAGCTCAACAGCAAGTAACACCAACACTTCATAAGATGCAATGACAACATAGTAGCAACAGCATCATTTAACTGTAGTTTAAAAGTAAAACTTAAGCCAATGGGATAAGAAAACACTTGGGCAACAGTAGCTGGACTCTCTTTGAGGTGAGTTTTAGGTTATTTTTACATTTGACCATGATAATTCTAACTACTGAGTCAATAATTTTTCATTAAACTGCCAAGAAGTCACTGAAATTAACACACACAAAAGTCTGAGCAAATATGGAGTTTACAAGATTTACAGATAACAACAAGCCTGTAACTAAACCTGGAATATTTGGAACTGGAATAAAGGTAGTTCTTCAGGAAACATAAAGCATGTCAGAAACAAAGAATATTTCTTCCAGCTCACATCCATGGAATGAACTTTTTGGGTAGCTTCTCTTTTATCATTATGTATTTTACGGAGTTCAGCTGAAAAGTTCCAGCCTGCAGAGTTTTAACCACTGTTTCAGTTTGTGTGTCCGGAATGTAATTTTCTTATTAAAATGCAACCTATGCTGCTGACTTCAGGGTTTACCTACAGTGTCACTGGACTTTGAAATTAACTCCAGAGCAAAATGCAAAGCTTGAATTATTTATAAAAAAACCTTGATACTTGGAAAAGCAATAAACTATCAGCTAATTGGGGCCAAATTTTTTTAAGTGGCCTTTTTTTTGTCCATAGATCACTGATCACTTCAAGTACTTTCAGCATTTGATTTACCTAAATTACATTAGAAATTATGTACTAATGCTAATTTATAAAAAAGAAATTGCAAGGTCAAGAATGAAAGCTGGAATTTTAAAGCAAGAGTTAATGCCTGGCCCCATATACTTCTATATTTCAGTATTTAAGTAGCCAATGTATGTGCTGAAGATAGTGTTGAAGTAAATTGAAAACCAGTAATCAGTTACTTTAATTTCAGTCTCAGTCCTAAGTCACATCTCATTGTGGGGGGAAGTCCATTAATTCCAGAAAACCAGCCAATGATTAAAATGCAGATCATAGAATCATTAGGGTTGGAAGAGACCTCTAAGATCATTGAGTCCAACCGTCGACCCAACACCACCATGCCCACTAAACCATGTCCCTAAGCATCTCATCTACACCTCTTTTAAATACTTCCAGGGATGGGGACTCAACCACTTCCCTGGGCAGCCTGTTCCAATGTGTAACCACTCTTTCAGTAAAGACATTTTTCCTCATGTCCAATCTAAACCTCCCCTGGCGCAACTTGAGGCCATTTCCTCTCGTCCTATCGCCAGTTACTTGGGAG
>NW_008824235.1:1045263-1065714 GCF_000699105.1 Pygoscelis adeliae | reverse complement strand
AAGTGCAGGCCCCGGCACTTGGCCTTGTTGAATCTCATAGAGTTGGCCTCGGCCCATCAATCCAGCCTGTCCAGGTCCCTCTGCAGAGCCTTCCCACCCTCGAGCAGATCAACACTCCCACCCAACTTGGTGTCGTCTGCAAACTTACTGAGGGTGCACTCGATCCCCTCATCCAGATCATTGATAAAGATATTGAACAAGACCGGCTCCAAAACTGAGCCCTGGGGAACACCGCTCGTGACCGGCCGCCAGCTGGATTGAACTCCATTCACCACAACTCTCTGGGCCCGGCCGTCCAGCCAGTTTTTGACCCAGCGCAGAGTACACCTGTCTAAGCCGTGAGCCGCCAGCTTCTCCAGGAGAATGCTGTGGGAGACGGTGTCAAAGGCCTTACTGAAGTCCAGGTAGACCACATCCACAGCCTTTCCCTCATCCACTAGGCGGGTCACCTGGTCATAGAAGGAGATCAGGTTGGTCAAGCAGGATGTCAAAAGCACATTTTGAAAAGTGCTTTTATATAAGCCCTCTGCCTTCTAACATGCAAACACACAAGTAATTACTTATACCATTTCCACATGATGTGGATTTCCACATATGATTCATAAATATGTTAGAGATAAGATGTTACAGACTATGCCTTTGAGTTCTGAACATTTATTTGATTTCAATGCTACTGTAAGCTTTGACAGGAATATCACATACCATCTAAACGATATATAGTTTATTATATGCTATTTCTATGTATACACTATTTCTTAAGCTAAAAAGAGAACAGAAAAAACCTTTAGAAGTTATTCTTTAGAAGTTATTTTGGAGTTATTTCTTTCCATTTTTGCTCAGACAAGTTACCAGGAAGATTCTACTTTATTCAAATACCTCTTGTGACTTGGCAATGGTCTAAAGTGACCTAAGTGTCAAAAGGAAAGTAAAAATTATTTAAATTTTGACAATAAAAGGCATAATGTTAACTGCTGAGACTAGTAGCTCCAGCTGAGATGCTCATTACCCAGAGAAAGTGTTTTGTGCCTCACCCACCACTTACAGTCTAAAGAAAAGGAAAGACAGTCCTAATCCTAGAAAGCTATCTGTAAGCATGGCATACCAAGAGCACTGAAGGCTTGAAATTGAAGCAGATTACCGCATTTCTTTTCTCAGAACTCTACAGTATTGAGCAAAACCCACTAGCACAGACTGAAAGAATAAACCTGGAGGAACAGATTTCCAACCTGAAAAAATAGGAAAGAGAAATACAAATAATAGCACCAGCTTCACACTGACTCTATGTTTTCTTCTCTTGTATTATCAGCTGTATCACACTTTGGCTTTTGCTTCAAATGATCTTTTTCCACATTAGCGATTCAGCGGACTCATCAGAGAAAGTGAAAGACTCAGAACACCAAACATACCTGCTATTCAAATATGAAAAAAGCTGCAGAAGCCCAAAAGTTATTTAAAGGAAGCCGATGACATCAATAGATGGAAAATATCAACACCAACTGTCATCATTAAAAATGTTGAGGTATTGGGAAAAAAATTGGTATAAAGGTGTTTCCTCCCTGGTGTTTTATTCTTCCTTTTTATGGATAATCTTAACAGTGGGATAATCTCATACTTAAAAAAAAAAACCTTCCACTGTCACTACTTTCACTAAAACAATGCTATCATTGATAAGGTCACTTAATGATTTGCTGGAGGCAGATATGTATGTACCCTGGTGTGTAATACTACTGTATTGTCTGTCTTCACTATCCTGGTATAAGAACATGACCAAAATATAGAGGTGAAAAAACATTACAGAAGCACGTGAATAATTTTCGCCGAAAGGCTAGGCCCCTGTAGTCACGAGCAGATAGGTCTATTGAGAGCAACTCAGCTAGTCTTCAATCCCATCAGTTCCTGAGTGACAGGACTGAAAAACTGGCTTTGCACCAAGAAAGCTAGTCAGATTTTACTCACCTACAGAAATGAAAGCAAGATTGAGCTCTAAAACCCCAGCAAAGTATACCTTTCACAGATTAATCCCTGGTTTTGGGCTTTGAGCCAAGGAGTCTACTATGCCCTCCCACTGTTAAATGATTTTATGAATTCTTTTCTTCTGTTGTATACTTAAAAAAAATGGCATACTTAAATTCTGAAGAGCATATTTCCTCTGCTTTGGAATTGAAATGCACTACAGCTTTTATTTTCTCTTCTGTTCTCCAAGAAGAGACTTGCAGGGTTGCTTTATTAACTAACAGATTATAAAACCAGAAAAAAATATTTTCACCATCTAATTTGTACTTTTGTATAATTCTGACCACAAAATTTTGTTACTTCTTTTACTAAATTCAATTACTGGCCATACGATATTTTTGAAATAAATACCTAATCTTGATTTAAAGACTGAAGATCACAAAGAGTGTCCAGTGTACTTTCACAAATACATCTGGTGGCTGATTATCCTCACCACATGCACCTTAATTCTAAAAAGAATATACTACTCTTGGTTCCCAAAAAGGTAGCCTAGCTATGAAGTCAGCTATCAGAAATTTCTCCCCAAGCTATTATAAGTGGACAAAGACAACATAATTTTCATTGTTATTGGAATACAAGTTATCTAATTTCTCATGTTTATTTGCTCATTTCCTCCCCAATCAATGACCAGCTAATAATTAAAGTTACCAGGAGTATTGTGAGTGGCACTGCCAGTGCTATCAAAAGCCTAATCATTTTTCAAATCAATCTATCAAAAATACAACGGAGAGCCAGACAAATGCGCTAGCTACAAAATAATGTTGTAACTAGGTCATTTTTCTGCACATGCTAAAGTAAAAATCCCTCAGAAGTCAACTGCTCAAATAGCAGTACAGCTTGAACTGGGGATTTTGGACAAATTCGATTCAGTGCAGTCCTAAATAATGTCCACTGAATGGCTGCTCTGTGATAGACTGAATTTCCCCCCACTATTAATTGGCAAGATGGAGCTGACATCCCACACAATAAAACAGACTCACTAACTTTTTGACAGGCATTTTACCTGGATCGGAATAAAACATTAAAGAGTTATTAAGCGATTGTGGAAAGGAAAGACAGAAATATATTAATGCCTTTTGCAACTTTCACTTGGGTGCAGATTCCATAGAACCACAGAAAAGGAAAGCTATAATAATTAAAACTCCATAGTGATTATAGTTTTCCCAGTACAAATCTGAAGTTATAAAACTACTGATGTTACGTTTTGTAAACATTTGTACTTTGATTTCAGCTATTGCAGTATGTCTTAATACAAATACAGTTAAAGAGCTTACCACAAAAAGGAGATAAAGCCCTTAAAAGAACAAATGTGAAAGAGAAACTTTCACATTCTTTGTGCATCAGGATGAAAGCTTTGTACAGCTGCTCTGCACTGTAATCTTATTACTGTTGGTTTTTTTAAAAAAAAGGTCTCTCTCTCTAACTAAACTTCTCTCTCCACAAGGCTATTAAATCACCTCTACATACAGATTACCAACCAGCTGAAATGTCATATATGGATTTGGGAAGGAAAACATCCTTTAAATGTGGATATGCTATACAAATAGAGATGATTTACCATGAAACAGCTTTCAATCAGAAAATGCCAATCCATTAAAACTTAACCATTTCTTGGGAATATACCAATAGAATGCTACAATCAAATCTATGCAGAAAGCCAGAAACTGGAGACAGATGCCAGAAGTGCCAATATCTTAGCAATTAGGGCCTTACTTGAAAAGAGAAAATGGTCTCAGGCAAGTGGTCTACTTACCAGTCTGCTTGCCATTTTGTCCTTTTTGTTCTGTGACTTAGAAATGTAACAGCAGCAGCAGCATGAGAGGACTGGGCTTTCACCTGCCACAGCAGAACAAAATTCTGAAATTCTGTTTAAAAAAAACAATTAAAAATCATTAAATAGGAAACTCATCTCAGCAATTAGTTAAACATCTGTAAACTGTTGTTCCTTACACAACACAGAAAATTCTTTCCTTCTCTCAAAGCTTCTTAAGAACTTGTACTTAAGCTCCAGAAAATTATAAGTGTGTTCCTCCAGCTAGGTACTTCATTATTTCAAGGGAATAATTTGTCTAAAGAAGTAAAAAATTATTGCTCTCTGGTATATGTCATACTTAATATATGAAGCCGTAACAGGAGAGAAAATATTGAATACTTAAAGCTTTATCGTTCTTTAGTTTTAGTAATATCATCATGCAACGCCATATGAGACATCTTCAGTATTTATTTTTTTTTATATTTAAATTTCTAGCATTAGGTGATGAACAGGTTTAGAAATCATCGGGAGTTGTAACGAAGCTAGTGAAAGTCAGGTGGCCTTTTGCCTCCCTCTCTGCCTGAATTTACTGTTAGGAGTGGAGAATGGAAATGTAGAAATCCAGGTGTGACTACAGAGATGGCAAGAATGGAAACTATCAAAGCAAATGAAATTAGCAGGACCTTTTGGTGAAAGACTGGCATGGGTTACAAGCAACTGTATCACAGGATACCTTATGCATGACAGAAAGATAAGGAGATGGATAATAGCAAAGAAGTGACCAGGATTCCTAAGGGAACTGAAATGGAAGCTGAATGCCAGCGCATGTCTCTAAAGAATTAATAATCACTTTGCAACAAAAAAGTGTCCTTTTACATCCTGTCTGCCTTGGACTAAGGTTAGGATGAGAAAAGAGAAAAACAAGAGACATTCTAAGAATGGGAAAGAACAGGACTTGCCATAGAAAATGCAGGACAGGAAAGCTCTGTCTCCTTTGGGCAGATGTCTGGGATGGACAGACCATCATTGGTGTCAAGAACAGAGTCGAGTTAAAGTGAACGTGGAGTGGGGACTCAAAAAGTGGGGGAGATAATGGCTGCCTTATGCAACCCAGGGCCTCACAGCATCCATTTCCTACACTTCAGCTCAAGCTTGGCAGTTTCTGCCACCGCATCCTACATTTGCATAATAATTTTTTGTATCTTTTCTCAACACAATCCCCACAACCCTTATGTGGTCTGAGTTTCTCCTGCTGGACAAGACAACATTTGGAACATTTCTAAAGCTAATCCTGTTACTGCATCTGCTCAGTTTGTAGCCAGCTGTGCTATAGTCCTCCCTTTTCTGATATACATGTAGGTCAAGACAACCAAAATTGCTGCCTTCTCACAATATCTCTGCCTGAAATGTGATGTGTGTAATGTATGTAATACCTTCACCTGACACAGAATGGATTGTGGTCAATATACTTCTCTGCCTCTGAGACAAAAAAAATGGTTGCTCTTAATAACCTGGGTAACTTTTAGAACCTTGTTTTATTTTCAAATAAAATTTGTTTGCCATCCTTTCATCTCTGAGGTTGTATTTACATTCTTCTCCAACAGGAAATGGTAAATGAAAAGCCTCTAGTGACCTCCTCTAAATCACTCTCGTTCAGTATGCTTTTCCTACACTCTGTTACTCCTCTTCTATCTAAACTGAATGAACATATGTTTCTGATCTCTTCTTTTAGGGAAATCTTTCCTTGTTTAATCTTACTGATTGCCCACTTGTGTCCTATCTGATTGAGAGAAAGTGAACTGGGCATTGTATCCAAGGCAATGCATCCCTTTAATTTACATTGTTTGCACTGTATTTTCATTAATTTCACCCCATTCTTTCATCATTACAATCTAAAAGAATTTTGAGTCTTTCCATCTTATTTTCTTAATAATGTCTTCTTAGAACAACTTGTCATCACAGTGTTTTGCCTCAAATACGGTTTCCTTCTCTCTTATTTGTACACAAAGCCCGTAGCTTCACAAAGCAACCCTGGAGAATTACTGCTGATGGGATTGGCTGATACCATTTTAAACCTTCACCCAAACCCAAATATATTTTTCACCTGTTATTTCTTGGAGGTTTCAATGAACACTTTAGACTTCTCAGCAAATTTGTTTTAGCAAAGCAACAAAAAAACCCCCAGAAAATTCAAACACATTTTGGAACCTTGATTACATAGTAAGTATCTTCAAAGCACATAACACATTAAAAAAAAATCAATTATAATACAATACCGCAATCCATAAATAAAGAGGCAACCTATTGAAACTTAGCTTTCTTAGGTGGAAGCAATAGACATTATTAAAAATCAGTAATGCTTGCAGTATCAGCAAAATACATGAAGATAATTTGTTGTTAATTCAAAAATGTTCATTAATGTAACTTGATTCCTGAAGGTAATTACAAGATAATCCTATCTTTCTCCTACCCTCTAGTAATTAATCTGTCTGGGTTTTTTTGCAGCTTGTCTCATCTGACTCTCTCTCCCTGGAGAACTCTGAGACCCATGAGCTTTTGTGTGAGTGTGGTGGTCAGTCAGCGCAGAGCTCACTGTGGGTCAGAGCCTAAGGGCAGATTAGCAATCAGGAATTTTGCTGAAAACATGACATTGAAATTTTATCATGAAAACTGAAAATGCCTGTTAATAATATGAAAAGCCTTTGAACAGTTAATTCAAAGAAAAACCTTGCACTAATAGAAGTTCTCTGCCAATTTACTCCAGCAGAAGAATTGTCTCATTTCATTTATTGCTACCTTTTTCTTCTCTACTTGGTGCAGCTGAAGGAGGAGTAAAACATTCAGACA
This sequence comes from Pygoscelis adeliae, assembly GCF_000699105.1. Lineage (NCBI taxonomy): Eukaryota > Metazoa > Chordata > Aves > Sphenisciformes > Spheniscidae > Pygoscelis > Pygoscelis adeliae. The sequence goes on along the minus strand of NW_008824235.1, from coordinate 1,059,101 downwards.
TGGGGAAAAGGAAACCAATCCAAACACTTGGCATAAAGGAGACCTATCTCTACCTCCGTCCCCTTGAAGAACGCAACTGAAAAATATCCTTTCCTATTCTTCTAAATTCCTTTGCCGCCTTCTCTCTTTCTCACAGAAGGTAGGCACACTCTAGTTGCTCTCTTCACTCCAGAGAAGCTGTTTTTCTGTATAAGCCTGGCAGACTTCAAAAGCAAGGATTCCCCATCACCCTTTAAATATTGAGACAGACAAAGGAAGTGCCTGAATTTAGAAACTTTTCCACACAGCTACGAGCTATACAGCACAGAAACAAACCACTGCAGTCTGGCATTGCTTTGTTTGTAGTGCTATGAAATATTTCAACTGATCGTAAAAGAAATGCTACTGTATAACAGCTACTCAAAGCCTCTTCTCATTTTGGAAGCTGTTTTGTTTATGCTGAAGCCTGCTCCACAGGAAGACAGACGATTTCAAACCAGTCAGTTGCCTGGCACAAATAAAAATAGCAAGACAAACAGATTTTGCCAAATTTCATTGAGGTATTTATGTCTGCTAATACAAAAGCCAAATATGATCGCTTTGCTTGTTTTTTGGATAGAGAAATGTGCTGCAGGCTGCATGAAGAAATAGACTATCAGGAAGGTTGATTTCTTTGAAGAGTTGGAGATGGAGACTGCTGAATCTATTTACCTGTATAAATTGGCTCATATTTGTAATAGTTGGCAATGATAAGTAATAACCTGCAGTGCCTTTTCCATAAAGTTGTTTCCAACTTAAATAAAATGAAATTTTACCCTTCTACCAAAGACCAAAATTAAAATCTACTAGTGATCCAACAACTGCTTTTTTTGTTTGTGTGCTGAATGGTGTCCTTGACTGGAAAGCCACAAAGTGAGAAAATAACGAGCTTACAAAATTGCATATGATATACAACCCATGCCCAGTTGTGATCATCCAGAATACTGGTCATACTTCCTTTATTCCCATCCATCCTCATATAAAAATTCTGCTTTTTTCATATGATAGTTTGACTGGATTCCTTTAGGAAATAAAGTGTCTTTGTTTCACTTGAATTACATCACTTACTACCTTGAGTTCTAGTCTCTGTTTAGCTGGCTTACTCATTTAAATCACACAGCTTGTTACACTGGATTTTTCTGGGTGAAAGGAGGAACAGATTACTAGTGTCTGGAAACCTCATGACTTTTTCTGGGTAAAAAGTAATTCCCATAAGGTGAACACCATTTCACCTTAAGCTTTTTTAGTAGCAAACCTAAAAAAAAAAATCAGAAAAGGCTTATTTTCCTTTGATGGAACTCATTGTTATATTCAGTTTAAAATTTGAATATTATCTTGTAAATTGTACTAGGTACTTAGAACTCTCAGCCATGTTTGCTAGGTTTAAAGGTGAACACAGATTCATTTTTAATCAGTAAAAACACACTTCCCAAAGTATAGAATACCCGTCTATGAATAAAGAGGAAATTTTACTCTATGAAAAACCTTCTATTTGTTTCCCAGCCCTTTAGTTACACAAAAAGGGGCAAAACCTTGCAAATCTTACAATGTTTTTGAAAAGTGCATCTCATTAAGGTTTCTGTCATGCTCTCCGATCATTCAGTTTCATACTAAATATTTCTTCAATAAAACAGAGTGTATTATAACAATTTTTTGACCCAAGATTGAAAATTCAAAATATTTGTAGGAGCAGCTATGCAATTGTCACCCATAGTCTCATTTTCCATAAATATGGAATCCATTTGCTAATCCTGGTCACAGTTCTAAATATATTTCCTTTAAATACCTATAGGTGGTGCTGAAATACAATTGTTTCTTAAAAAAAGTGATAATCACAAAGAATATCTGTACCAAAGCTACCCATGAAGATAGATAGCCCTCCCAGTTATGCAGATTTACTTCAGGGAAGTGTAGCTGAATCAGAAATCAGATGGAAGTTCATTATTTGTGTTTATTTGTGTTTTCCTCAGGTACTTATTACAACAGATTTTCTCATATGGCCATGCCTTACAGCCAAGACTGTTTCCAAGACTGAAGTTGCAAAATATAAGGGTATTTTTTAATTGTTGGAAATACCCAACAAGAACAACATAAACTGTGAAAACGTAGCTGTCATGAATGTGGCATAACTACAAAGAAAAAGAAACACAAACATGTTTCCCCAAGAATTTCCCTTTCAGGTTGCACATTTCATCCCGATAATCATAAATTATGACAATGCAGCTACTAATAATAGCTCTCTGGGCATCAGCCCAGTTTGCTGAAATGAAGCAGAACTAACTAGCTTCTCCACAAACATATAATGGAAAAGAACAAAAACTTTGCCAGGCATAATTATAATGTGGTAACATGATAATCAACACCAGATGAATCCATACTTTCTGGTTTCAAAAAATACATAATAATTCCACATTAGTGATTATTTATAGAAAAACTCTGAAGTGTTTGCAATTATGAACATACTTTATGGTAAAAGTCATAGCTTGAGCCATTTCCTGGAACGCTAACACTTTACACTCAATTTCCAAGCTCTATTGAGCGTTTTAAAATTACGAAACTTAAGAAAACAAGTTACAGTAAGAAAATAAACAACTTTAATAGTTCTAGAATTTTTTTAATGATAAATAAGGCATAGTAAAAAAATTATGTCAGCAAAAATTTTTACAAATAATTAAATTCTTACAATGTCTGTGAACAAAGTTTTATGCATATCATGTAAAACAACTCAACAACACAAAACATGAAAGGGAAGGGACCCCTCAGTCCCTGAATCCAGCTCCATCCATTTGAAAAGTAGCTACAGAACAAAAGTAAAAGCATGCAGAACATCAAATTGCCTCTCCCTCGTCTTGTAACATAAACTGCAAGCTACAGATGCGCTTTTCCTCAGTGCATCATAAAACTCAAGGAACAAAACAGAGAAAGCTACATTTACCCCTCAATTAACAAGAAAAGAGCGAGAAAGAAATTATAAGACTGATATGTTATGTTCCTAAAAGAACAGCAGGTTTATTTGGTAAAAATAGTATGGAACCTGACATTTACTTATTCTAGCTTTCCTTTAATTGTAAAGTTAAGCTACTTTCAGAAAAAAGTAGGTTGCATGGGACGTAGAATTCACACAAAAAGGAAGACTCTTTACACTGGAATTCTTCACAAAGAGGTACACCACCCTTTCACTCAGCATGTTCTTTTGATTAAAATGTAATCCATGGTTTCTTTTTTTTACCCACCATCTTCCAGATGTTAACCTCTTCCTTGTAGCTAATTTGGAAGTTTAAATAAAATGTTACACAATTAAGATGCAGTAAGGCAGCATACAAAGACAGGTTTAAAATGGAACACGAATTCCATAGAGACCACGCTGCGGCTTCAGAGCTAATGCAGGCTCTTGCTCTAAACATGAAAGGACATTATCTTCAGGCCTTCAGAAAACATAAGCAAATATCATTAAATTTGGCAAGGCCATCACACTGAAAAAAAGTTGAAAACTTGCACAGGATTAACAACTCAGTTATTTCCTTTGGCAAATCTTCAGCTATATTTGCCCACCTCTCCTCAGAGATCTTTTTGGATCAGAGGGCATCTTTAGTATTCACTTTTGCTTCCTAATGTCTTCTTGAGCCTGGTGTCACATATTTTAGTGGCAAAAACAGGATTACAAATTGGTAGTAATAGAGAAAACTAATTCTTAAGAAAAACAAGAGAAGGGTAAGTAGTAAAGTCAAAAGAATCAGTCATTCCACAGGCAGACAGCAATGCGTCATAATGCAGACATTTGTAATGATCTGTATGTATTAACTGAGATTGTAGCTGTCGTGGTTTAACCTCAGTTGGCAACTGAGCACCACGCAGCCGCTCGCTCACTCCCTCCTACCCCCCTGGTGGGATGGGGGAGAGAATCGGAAGGGTAAAAGTGAGAAAACTCATGGGTTGAGATAAAAACAGTTTAATAATTCAAATAAAATAAAATCCTAATAATAATAGTAATAATAATAAGAAGAATATACAAAGCAAGTGATGCACAATGCAATTGCTCCCCACCCGCTGACTGATGCCCAGCCAGTCCCCGAGCAGCGGCCCCCCCGGCCAGCTTTCCCCCAGTTTATGTACTGAGCATGACGTCACATGGTATGGAATGTCCCTTTGGCCAGTTTGGGTCAGCTGTCCTGGCTGTTCCCGCTCCCAGCTTCTTGTGCACCTCCAGCCTTCTCAGTCAGTAGAGCATGAGAAGCTGGAAAGTCCTTGACTAGTGTAAGCACTACTTAGCAACAACTAAAACATCGGTGTGTTATCAACATTATTCTCATCTGTCCTGGTTTCGGCAAGGATAGAGTCGATTTCCTTCCTGGTGGCTGGTACAGTGCTGTGTTTTGGATTTAGGGTGAGAACAATGTTGATTGTTCTTAGTAGAATAGCCAAAGGGATATTCCATACCATGTGACGTCATGCTCAGTGTATAAAGCTGGGGGAAGAAGAAGGAAGGGGGGGACGTTTGGACTGATGGTGTTTGTCTTCCCAAGTAACCGTTACGCGTGATGGAGCCCTGCTTTCCTGGAGATGGCTGAACACCTGCCTGCCCATGGGAAGGAGTGAATGAATTCCTTGTTTTGCTTTGCTTGCGTGCGCGGCTTTTGCTTTCCCTATTAAACTGTTTTTATCTCAACCCACGAGTTTTCTCACTTTTACCCTTCCAATTCTCTCCCCCATCCCACTGCAGGGAGAGTGAGCGAGTGGCTGTGTGGTGCTCAGTTGCTGGCTGAGGTTAAACCACGACATCATCCTAAATCCAAAACACAGCACTGTACCAGCTACTAGGAAGAAAATTAACTCTATCCCAGCTGAAACCAGGACAGTAGCTCAATATTTTCATTAAAATCAGAAAAACTAAAACAAAAAAATTCCAAAATAAAGTAAACTTCAAGCCCTGCTGACTCAAAAAGATACAGCTGAATTTGACTGGTTCATTTTACATTAGGTATCTTTCAAGGTTTCCCCAACTTGGAGGTTTAGTAAATTAACCAGTATACCACCCAGTGGGTGGTCTGGTCATACCCTACCTACATAGGGTAAGACTGTGTATATGTAATTTTTGAGAGCTATAGAACATAACAAGTTTGAAATTGAATGGTGAATATCGTTTTACCTCTACTTGTATGAACCTGGACTTGGGTCATAATGTTTTTCATAATGGCACTCTCTCTCCCCTGCAATTTTGGATACATTTAAACAGTGTCTTTTACCAACCAGTGTAGACAGAAAGGTAAATTTGGCCATCCATATAATCCAATTGTATAAAAATTTGACCCACTTGGGCATAGACCAGTCTGTCTCCTTTGATATGAGCAGAAATTACTGAAAATAAATGTTAATTTAGATAGGAGGGCCACGAAAATGATCAGGGAGCTGGAGCACCTCCTGTATGAGGACAGGCTGAGAGAGTTGGGGTTGTTCAACCTAGAGAAAAGGCGGCTCCGCATAGACCTTATAGCACCCTGTCAGTACTTAAAGGGGCCTACAGGAAAGATGGGGAGGGACTTTTTATCAGGGAGTGTAGTGATAGGATGAGGGGTAACGGTTTTAAACTGAAAGAGGGTAGATTTAGATTAGATATAAGGAAGAAATTCTTCACTGTGAGGGTGGTGAAGCACTGGAACAGGTTGCCTAGAGAAGTTGTGGATGCCCCATCCCTGGAAGTGTTCAAAGCCAGGTTGGATGGGGCTGTGAGCAACCTGCTCTAGTGGAAGGTGTCCCTGCCCATGGCAGGGGGGGTTAGAACTAGGTGATCTTTAAGGTCCCTTCCAACCCAAACCATTCTATGATTCTATAATAGGTTGGAAACCTGGTTCAATAACCTGTTTTATCAGTTTAGCACATAAGCCAACTCTGAACTGACAGCTACACGTTCCAAATACACCCTATAAAGTCAAATGCAAAAATTGGCCCTGCTTAAGTATAGTATCTGCAAAAAAGCCAATTTGGTTATGTGAACTATAGAAATAGCCAAGACAATCACCATGCATTAAAATGTTTGTGGTAAGCTGGCGTAGCTATATACCTCTGAGGGTTCATAAAGACATCTTGAGAGACCTAGAGGAGGCTAAGTTAATGTCTTAATTGTCTCATTTAATTGACTCTTTATAGATTATACTTTTTCTGACTTGACTCCCCTTCCAAATATCACATCTTACATGAATAACTACTTCTCGTTTGGCCCACTCTGTGTATGCTACTTGTCTTTGACAGCATGCTACTTTTTTGTACTTCACTATATATTTAGGGTGGGAAAAGAGAACATCTGGCACGTATGTAGCCATTCATCTGAGCAGTTGAAGGGAAAAAAGAAAGTAACTACAACCAGATTTGAGCCATCAGCACTGAAGTTGAAACTTTACCTAATCTCACACTATTTTTCCAGTTACAAAAGAACTAGTGTTCTCATTTGTCAAATTCTCACTGCAGACAGCTCGGAGAGGATTTTTCATTCACTACTTTCTTTTTCAATGTCCCCTGAAGCTGCTTGGTACTGGAGAGAACTGAGGTTATTCCTACTGCATGCTAGGCAAAGATCAGAATCTAGAGTTTAAGTCTTGCCTAGCTTGTATTGTCAAAAAACAACTCGAGATCACAGCTCTGTTGACCCAGGTTTTCAAAACTTCTTAGGACCAACTACATGTTGGTACTGGGAAACCACTTTTTATTCTTGGATCTTCATACAGAAGATAGAAGCCTCAGTGAGGGTTGTCCCTCTTCCTTGGGAGCTGCTTTAAAGCTGAAGCTCTTACCCTTGGCCCCCACCTGAGGTACACTGCAGCACTGTTGCAGCCATGCCTATGCCCAGTCATTGATCCAGACCCCGACCTGCACACTGACTTCTCTCTTGACCTCAAATCCACCTCATCACTATGCAACTTACCCAGCAATCACTGGGCTGTATCTGACCCTGGTTATTCTCTCCAGACCTGATCCCAACCCTAGCTTGCTGACTTGACTTCCCAGCTTGACCTTGCACCTGCCTCACCACCACAGACTTGTTTGACGATCTGGACTCTTAGCTGACCTTGGTTGCCATCACCAGGGCTGCCCTGCTTGCCTTACTCTCATAATGTGGGACTGTCCTGCTGAGGTCACTGCCCTTGCCTGTCCTATTGTGCTTGGCTCCCGGTTTCTCTTCCCTTGTGGAACAACCTGCCTTTTCTGCTTCCTGACAACCCGATGCGTATTTTCTTCATTGCGTGTTACAGTCTAAAAGCCCTCTACCTCCAAAAGGTGGATGTCCTATTCTCTCCCAGCCTCCTACCTTTCTTCCTCCTTTTGTTTCCAGCCATCACAGCCACCCTTCTTTTGCACCCTTCTGTCGTTCTCACTCAACTCACTAAGGCTCAGTAAAGGAATCAACAAGTTTGTTGAGAGAAAGGGGAAGTGATCACATACCCAGGTGGATGTGTGAGGGAAGGAAGGAGAAGGGACTCTCCCCCTTTGGTGACAGTGAGTTGCTGCACCAGCTCACTGCAACAGCAACTTCACTTTCATTTTCCTTATTTCACAGTGTATCTTAGTTTTCCATTTAAGGTCTTTAGTCAAGACCTAATTCTCAACCTTGCAAGTCCTCATCTGCCACTATAAAATCTTTAAAAAGACACCAAAAAACAAAGAAAACACCGGTGTTTTAAATCTAATTACAGCTGCAAATGAGCAGAAACATGCCTTTCTCACCATCCTTTTCCCTCTAGCACAATAACTATGTCAGTGGGGCTTTTTTCCTTGTTGCTTTCAGAAATATGCTGAAACTCTCATCTACCTTTTCTGCATATCCCCATTCTAAAGAGTTCCTACATGACTATGATCAGCAATAAAAACCATAAGTCATACTCCTCTCTTCAATCCTCCTGCTACCCTACCTACACCTATGCTATATATAGACATCAGCTGCTGAATCAAGAAATCTGTATCAGCAATGGCAAACAGCTCTCAAAACATGACAGAACCACTGCGTATTTATTAACAAAGCATATGAAGTAAGAGATATGAATGATATCCATTTTTTATAAAGTTTTTTATAAAAAATATTCCATTTTTTATAAAGTTCAGATTGGCTCATGATGTTATTCATGGCATGTATAAAGGGGTATATGTAAAGACCAGATATTTTGGAGTTGAAAGCTTAGGTAGGGGAACACCAAAGTGACTGCAAGAAAAACAGGCCACATTTCCAAGATAGACTACTTGAAAATGAATCCTCTGCGAAGTTTAACCATTCTATTAACAAATTACAGAACAAAAGTGGTGCTGTTCAATAGAAAATTATTCTACCAAATGTAAAAATTGAATTTATTCATTCAGATATAACTTGGGAGGATTTTACTTCTATCTAATGTGCTAATTTCAGACTGAAGTTTGAAGTCTCTTCTGAAACCAATTTACTGACCACAATCACATCTGTTAATGGTAAAGTAGTACAGTACAGAAGTACAAGAGAGGCTAAAATTGAAATAATCATATTATCATGGAAATATCTTAAAGTACATATAAAATTCTGCTCTCCAGCTGTAACATAGCTATTTCTCTTGAATAAAGTTACTGCTGATACTGTTGGTGAATAAGTAATTCTTTCCGTTGCTCATGGACCCTTTCTCCAAAAAGCCTTGAAAAGGTCACCGATATAAAAAGAAAGCCAAATCTGAGCAAGAGAAAAATGTAGCCTGATAACAGCTGTTGAAAAATCATACTTTCTTTTCTTTCTGCTCTACAAATACCATGTTTTGGTCAGTCTGGCCATGCCTAAGATTTTGGAGAAAACGAGCCATGTTTTTTGCAAAGCTTTAGAGTCACAACTGAATAAGGTTCCACAAAGAGAGAGTGAAAGAATGGATCAGTCCATATACTCAGGGTTGGTCAGAAGCAATGATATCAATGTTTATCAATTTGTATGTACTTTTACAGTGGGAGAAGAGATACGTACTGCTTATGCAGCCTATTCTATTCCTGGTAAAGACAAAGGAACAACCATTGTGTGACATTTATCCTTTAACAACTCTGTCCAGCAGAATCCATCAGAAATCTGTTAAGCATCATTATCTAATCCAGCATATCATTTGGAGGAAGCTCCTAGGAGTGTTTCCATCAGTCTGTCATTTGATTATCAGTAACCACAAAGTATAAGAGAAAGTTTAGAAGCAGTGACTTTCACAGACTAGCCAGGAGAGAAAGGGACTTTCATGGGCTGCCTTGGGACCTACTAGGGCCGCAGTAAAGAAAATCCTGACTTTTAAACACACTGTCTGGTCAATATTCTATGAATGGTTTTACTACCAGTCTTGGAAACTAATAAATCCTCTGTTCCATTCTGATTATTAACCATATCCAACACACAGTTCTGTTAAATGCACCTACCATTCACATCTAGTCTTTCAGAACCAGGTAGGGAATAAAACTGCCTTTTATGGTGCATCTGATAGTATAACTGAAATTTTCATTCATTCTATCATTTCCTATTAACCCAGACTGAGGCCAGACTGTTGTATCATTGTGTTTATAGACACAGAAGTGAGTTTATATACTAGAAGTGCTCCTGATAGCATATTTAAAACTGTTCAAATGTTCACGTGGGTTATTGGTTTTTTTTATTTTTTTTTAATTCATGATATCAACACCTAGACAAAAAGGTGTTTTCATACTCAAAGCAGACCCAATGCAAGCAGAAGCATTTTTTTTCTTATCTTCAAGGAGTTTATTTAGCAGTTTACATATATGGCAAACAGATTCTGCCACTCGAATTTATTCATAACATACCGTGATGGTATCTAGAGACGCACAGAGCAAACTTGTTTGACCTTTACCATCCCTTATCTATTCTGCAATACGTATGTTCTAGTTGCAATACCCAAAGAGCACTTTGTCATGCTGGCAGCTACTGTTTACACCCACTAATGAAAACATCCCTTTCCTTCTCCTCCTGCCACAAAGAAGGTAATAGTTTTCATGAGATACAAACCAGAACAAAGACATTGTTTCTGTAATCACTTCATTAATAACTTATTCCCAACCATACACAGTTCTGCTCTCTCTCCTATCAGAGAGATATCTAACATACACCACATCTCCAAGTTATTTAAAAACTTGTGTACTTACTATCCTCATCAGTTAGGTCACTGAACACAGCTAACAAAGTCTGTCAGAGTGAAAGGCACTGTAAGTTGACCCTAATGTTTCCAATATTTCAGAAAGCCCTCATTTCCATGCAAACCTGACCTGAAAATGAGCACGGCACATACAGTTCCTGCAGTTTCCATCTGCCCATCAGCTGTGACTGTTCCAGTATTTCAGACACTCCTCCACCAGCATGTGTTGAGTGATGGGCAGGACTGCTCTTCTGAAAAGCATCTATAGTGTAATGGCAAAGACAACATTTTTAGACAGCTTCAAACATGTGAGTAAACTACTACTTTTTCTACACACTTAGTAAAAGGTTGATCACAATATTGGTAAATCACTCATTATTTGGCCCTGCTCCTTCCGTAACATTGTATTAACCTGAAAGGAAGACTATTGAACTTAAAGCAACCCACATTTTAAAGTTAAATTAAAAAAAAACACAACAAAAACCCACAAAACCACACAGAAAACACAGAACAAACCCTCTTTTCATAAGTTAAATGCAGTATTTCCGAAAGCACTCTCTTTTGGGTCCACCGAAAGATTTTCACACCAAGTCAGGGTATGAACACATCAGCCCGTTCCTGCCTGCCAGCACACCTGTCCCCAAGCCTCCTGCACACCGCACCTGCCGAGCAACGGCTGCACCACGCTCCAAACCGCAGCCCACGTGTGGCGCTGCAGCTCGTGCGACCAACAGTCACTCACCTGTTATTATAATTACTTATGGGCGGGTGGGCAGGCAATCCTGAATTTAGGAGGATCCCAGATTGCTTAAACTGAACCACTTGGGCTAAGAGAGTTGCCCTTCTTTTCGAGTCGGTAGGGGTGTGTTGCTCAGCTTACTCTTTCCTATTGCTGTCTGTGCAGGTTCCTAATGGTGATGCCGTGCGCCTTAGCCCAGCTCCTCACACTCAAGGCCCCTCTGAGCAAACTGGGCCGGTCGTCTGGAACAATATAGGCAAAAAAATATAGGCAAAATTGCTTGCTGAGCAATATAGATGAAGCAATAAAGCTCAAAAAAATTGTACAGAGACAAGCATGAACACAGGAGAGTCAGGCAAGCCATCATGACTGACTTGAAGCTAGCAAGAGAGGAGGAAAGCAGAAAGTGTTAGAGATAACACTGGATGTACCTGTGCGGTCTGGTGCAAGGAGGCTAATAATACAGATCTTCTTCCTGTCGCGGATGGAGTGAGACTGCGCTTCACCCATAACAGAAGCAACAATACACTTTATTGATATAAAACAGTGAGTTAACAAAGTTCAATGGTAAATGCGACAGTGGTTTAACAAGATTCAATGGCAAGGTACACTTGATTATTTACTGCATAGAGGACAGGGTCAGACAAAACTGTCAGGAAGACCCTCCCATTGAGTCACGAGGTTCAGAAAGGACCCCCTTGCTTTCTAAACTCCTTCTCAGAGAGGAGTTTAGGTGCGGCTGGATCCAACCCTAGTCCCAGACTTGGTCAACGGTTTATGTCTAAAGGATTATATATGCGCAAACAATCCTTTATATCACTTAGCTAAGATTTCAAAGTTTAGCATGCTATTAGTCACCAAGGATCTGTTGCTGCAAAAAATCCCTCAGCCTTGAGGAGTAACCTTAAGAGGCGTCGTATCCTGCCATGCAGTGTGCTGCCGTGCAGGAGAGCTCAACGGGCCCTAGGCTGTCCACTATTTATAGAGTAAGATGATTGACTTACAGTCATATTTGCATATCAGCAAGACGTTTGGATCACTGCTCCAGACAGCCCTTGGCTACTATATTGCCATCCGTCCCCAAAGTCCAGCATAAGCTGAATTTTGCCACAACGACCCCCAGTGGTGGTCATTGCTTACGCGGAGAGGGGGGGGAGCACACTGCCACACCTCCAGAGGCTGGAAGTGTCTCCCTCTAAGAGGGCTAACACACAGCCAAGAATGACTACAGCTCAATAGGCAAAACCTTCCCAGTCACAGAAGCAATGGCTTAGATGTAGGCTGTAATGCTCTTAAAATTGAACGGACGGAATATGCAAATATATAAAATTGAATGATCAAATATGCAAAAAGGTAAGACAGAGGCCTTTCTCACAGGACTAAGGGTTATTTTTCAAAGAATATATTTTTCAAAGGTTTCAAATGACAGAATAAGACTGCTAGGTGTTTTGACACCTCTGGGAAGGTGGTGCATTTTACACAGAACAAAGAATACAATAGCAGTTACACTGTACTTACGTGGCTCAGTTTGACTTGTCCTGTTATTGTTTTCTCCCGAGTTCTCTGAGTTTCTGTGAGCCATAATTAGTCCACCTGACATGAATATGAACATAGCAATCAACACAGCAGTGTGATCCTGACCATGCCACAGGGACAAGCTGCTTCTTGCAAATACGTTTCAGGTGACACCATTTAGCACAGTGGACTACGGCACTCAAATGTCTGATGAATAACTGAAGTGTTAATTATACAAGCACTCTGATGACTGGATTTCATACATATCTTAGAGGGCTAATAACATCTCATTACTTTAATAGTTGCAGTCAGTTTGACTCCACTACATAGGTGGTATTCTCACAATGTGTTATGGTTGTTTATAATGTTCAAAGCACATTCTGTCATTGCTCTCTGTTACAGGCCAGCTCTGCTTAGAAGCAGTTCAGTGGAGGAGTATTCCAGAGGTAGTTAAATACCGTTCAGTAGAATGAATTTCAGCCAGTTCTCGAATTGCATATTTAAACTTGCTTTAGCACTGCTTGCTTCCTCCATTTTATGTCACTGCCCCTGGGCTTGATTCTTTCTCCTGCCCATTCAGGATGATCTCCAAAATATTTGAGATGACATGAGGGAGACAATTGCCTTGCTCACTCCTTTCTCTGCTTTAACCCCACATCCTCGCATCCAATCTGCAAACAAGATAACATTCATGGGTTCTTTGGTTCTGAACAAGGGCTTTGCTTTCCACGTTCACAAATAAAAATATTTTCAATTTGGGAAAACAAAACATATATTTATGCTTAGGTCTTTAAAATGGCTGAATGTGCCAGAGACCATACACTGCCAGGTGAGTGGAGATCATACTTTTAGGAAAAATGGGTCAGATTATTGGAAGTTGAAAGCTGGCTCAATAACACCCAACAATCCTAACTTAAGTCACACCAAGGAAGGAATAATCCCTGGAACCTCATTTTTTTTCTGTTGGTCAGCAAAAAATGATAAAATTGCAGTTGTGCTGATAATATTGTAAGGCTCTACACTAATTTGTGGTTGCTTGCATTGGAGTGAATTACTGTTTAGTAATTAAGTTGCCAGAGTCTTGAGTCTGGAGAAATCTCTCATACTTCAATAATCAAGTGAATACTTTTGCATGTGTGCCTGAAAATCAAAGTATAAGCATAATGCTCATTTTCATGAAAAAGTTGAAGAAAATGACAAGAAAATGACAAGAAACTAGGAAACTAAATAAGATTTTTGTACTATCCTCTAGGGCACCATATGGATTTAGCCAGTTTCAGCAGGTACCTGAGTGAGGAGCACAGAAGATTTTGAGTGGGAAGCCCTGAGGTACCTCAGGAAGGGCAGCAGAAAGGTTTGGGTATGAAACCTTAAGATACTTTTGCAGGGACAATTCCTCTGTGTTTTGGTAGGAACTACTTCAGCAAGGAGAGCAGAGCAGTTTC
>NW_008824235.1:1034783-1045245 GCF_000699105.1 Pygoscelis adeliae | reverse complement strand
ATCCTGAAGTACCTCAGCAAGGTGAGCAGAGGGGTTTGAGATAGAAGCACTGAGGTACCTCAACAGGGACAGCAGAAAGGGTTGTCTGGGAAGTCCTGAGGCACCTCAGCAAGGAGAGCAGAGGTACTTTTGCAAGGACGATTCCTGTGTCTAGGTAGGAAACGCTGTGATGCCTGAGTGGGTACAGCACCACAGTGAAATGGTGGTTTGATGAAAGCAGTTCCAGTGTTTTGTTGGGAAGAGTTGAGGTATCTCAGCAGGGATAGCAGAGGAGTTTGAGAAAGAAGCATTGAGGTACCTCAGCAGGACCGCAGAAATGTTTGGCATGAAGCTCTGAGGTACCTCAGCAAGGAGAGCAGAGGAGATTGAGTGAGGAGCCCTGAGGTACCTCTGGAAGGACAGGAGAAAGGTTTGGGTGGGAAGCTATGGTCTACCTCAGCAAGGACAGCAGAAGAGTTTGGGTGAAGCCCTGAGGTATGCCAGTGAGGAGAGCTGAAGGGTTTGGGCAGGAATCCCTGAGCTTCCTCAGCAGGGAGAGCAGAGGAGTTTGAGCAGGAATCCCTGAGGTACCTCTGTGCAGTGAGCAGAATATTATGAGCAGGAGGAACTGAGGTGGTACTACTGTGTTTAGGCAGGAAATAGTGAGTTATCTGAGGACTGCAAAAGCATTTGGGTGACAGCTAGTACATAATTGATATAAAGAGTATACCAGCTGATTCACTGAGCAAAAAGATCTGAAGAATTATATGAGAAATCTAATGAATCCTCTGGGTGAAGAGGTAGCATGGAACAGGTAGCCCTTGAAGGAAGGACGATATGAGTAGGAGCAAAAAGCTAAGGAAAATATTTGCTGGAAAGGGGAAAGAAAATACAAGTTAGCGTGTGAGGGGACAGGTCTAAGCTGGTAAGCGTACAAAGCAGGAGACAGGATGAAGACTTCAGTAGGAAATGCCAAAGCAGCTTCCTTGACAGTTCTCACTCTAGGTGCTAGGTAAAATATATTAGAGTTGAATCAAGGGCCATACCTCATTGTTTGAAACAGTTTAGAAAAAAATAGCACTGCATCAAGGAAAGAAAACAATCTCATCAGACTTTTCAGACCAGCTGAGGACAAGAATTTTGAATTATACTTACAAAAGCAATAATTCCTAAAAAATTGAGAAAGTAAGCCTTAAGCTCCAAACTTAAAATTGTTATTATTTTGTATCCTTACAGCACAAGAAAAAAATATGGGGCTGAGACAGAAAGAAAATTTGTAAGAAAGCGGAGCAAAAAGAAGAAGAAAGGAGAATGGCACTCGTGGCACAGGGACTGGCCCATAATCAGGGCACAGGTCACACAAAAGCATGGCTGGCCCCATTGCTGGCCTGCCTGCCTTTGAGCCAGGTGACCCACCCTGTAATCAGGGCTGGGGTCTTGGCCTGTTTTTGGCCCTTTGCTTTGTTGCTCCTGGTGCTGTCTGGGGAGAGTCACAACGCTGTAAGGAGGGTGAACGTCACTTTATCCTCACTGGAGGGGATCATTGAGCTCACTGGAACCCATTCCCTGCCCTGTAAGCAGGGTAGAGCCCTTACCCCCATGGCTTTCCACCTGCTGGCCATGTGGCCAGGGTGAGCACCCTGTAAGAAGTGGGGTGTTTCGCAGCACTGGGCAGTGTGCAACCTGTGGGGCTCCCTGTGGGCATCATGAGTGGCCTAGCTTCCATGTCGCCTGGGCACAGGTCTGACCTCATCCTCCTAGTCATGGGTGAGAGCATCGGTGCCTCGATACTGGCTGCCCTGGCTTCTCTTCCTCTGCTGGAAAGGCCTTTTAGGTGTACGTGCTTGTGGCTGCCTACACATGCGAGCTTCTTTTGATTGAGTTTCAGAATCGCTGCAGTATAGAAAAATGAGGCTTCCCAACACCGGGAGAAGAACCGTATGTGCTTACAGATAGGTCCTGCCTCACAGCCTGAGTGGAGGGAGAGTTCAGGCTTGCCCCTTCTTCCTGTGGGACAGACCTAGGCAGCTTCATAATAGGCTGGGCAATGGGACCTCCTTGTAATCAGGGCTTCACAGCCTCTGCCTATGCGGCTGTCCTTCTGGGAGCTCAGTCAGTGCGCGAGCCCTGTAAGCAAGGCATCCATAACACACCATAGAACCCTTAGCGAACCTGGAGTAGCTCGAAGGCCCTGTAAGCAGGGCTCGGGGGCTGCAGTGCTGCAGCCTGCTGCTTTAGCCAGCAATGACCCCTGCGCCTGTAAGTAAGGGGCAGGTGGAGGAACTGCTGCTGCATACAGGGACGGTCCAGGATTTTGTATTGCTTTTTGTCTTGGTATGACTGCTCCACCACCAACTGGCTCAAGGTTTCTGCCAGGGCCCCTTAAGACACGTAGTGCTGCAGCCAGGACGGCCAGCCCCCCCGTCCTGTGGGCCGGAGCCTCCCGCTGTGGGAGGAGCTCCCACTTAGCAGCCAGGGTGTCCCCCTTGTCACCAGGGTGCTGTGCGTCCCCTATGCTCAGCTGGAGGTGCTTGGAACAGCCCCCTGGTAAGCATGTAGGCGACTCCTGCCCTGGCCTTTCAGAGCAGGCGGTGCCCTCCCTGTAGTCAGGGCTAGGGCTAGGGCCACGGCTCTTTGGGTGGCTTTTTACCACTGTGCTCTGCTGCCTGGCTGTTGAGAATCATTCCTGTTGCTCTGGGGGAAGGTAGAGCTCATTGACACCCTCCACCCAAACACTGACCTGCCCATACGGATGGTCCAGGTCTCTGCAGCTTCCTGCCCGGCTGGCAGCCTACTTGGTGTGAGCACCCCTTAAATCTGGTCAAAGGAGCCTTCTCTGCCGTTTGGGACCAGGGCTGCCCTGTAATTTAGGGACTGGCCTGTGCCCTCGGGTCCCCAGCAAGCCCCCTGTAGGCAGGGCTGAAGCCTCTTCACCATTGCTTTTCCTGCCCAGCTGAGTGTGCCCAGAGTGCCAGCCTCAACACCAACTGGAATTCTGCAGCCACAGCTCGTCAAGGCAGCTGGGCAACTTCCCCCCATGGAGGCTGGGTCATTATAAGCAGTGGCTAGTGAGTTGAGCAAAGGGATCCTGGTCCAGGCGCATTTTGGAGTGGCTGGGAGGAGGTTACCTTTGTTACCTTGATCCAGGCAACCTCCCTGCAGACAGGGCTCGGGGCTCTGCTCTCTCTGCCTATGGTCTTTGTGCTCCCTCAGCTGGCTGGTGAGAGTGATGGCCCTGTAAGGAGGGTGAGAGTCACATGGGGATTGTTCATATTACTGAGGTCTCTGGGGTGGGACACTTATCCTGTGGGCTTCATGCCTTGCTGCAGAGCTGTGCAGTACAGAGAGTGTGAGTGCCCTCTGCAGAGGGGATATTTCACAATGCTTGTGCTTGTGGGACAGTGGGGCAGCCCTTTTTTGTGCAAACAGCACCTCGACCTCCCTGTAAGAAGGGTTCAGGTCTGTGGGGCATCAGTGCCCTCTTGTCAGCTGGCTTCCCATCCTACCCTTGTGTCGTGGTTTAACCCCAGTTGGCAACTGAGCACCACGCAGCCGCTCGCTCACCCCCCCACCAGTGGGATGGGGGAGAGAATCGGAAGGGTAAAGGTGAGAAAACTCGTGGGTTGAGATAAAAACAGTTTAATAGGTAAAGCAACAGTCACGCACGCAAGCAAAGCAAAACAAAGGAATTAATTCACTACTTCCCATGGGCAGGCAGATGTTCAGCCGTCTCCAGGAAAGCAGGGCTCCCTCACACGTAACGGTGACTTGGGAAGACAAACAGCACCACTCCAAACATTCCCCCCTTCCTTCTTCTTCCCCCAGCTTTTATATACTGAGCATGATGTCACATGGTATGGAATGTCACATGGTATGGGATATCCCATTGGCCAGTTTGGGTCAGCTGTCCTGGCTGTGCCCCCTCCCAGCTTCTTGTGTTCCTCCAGCCTTCTCAGTTGGTAGAGCATGGGAAGTTGGAAAGTCCTTGACTAGTGTAAACACTACCTAGCAACAACTGAAAACATCAATGTGTTATCAACATTGTTCTCACCCTAAATCCAAAACACAGCACTGTACCAGCTACTAGGAAGGAAATTAACTCTATCCCTGCTGAAACCAGGACACCTTGCCTGTGAGGGTTTGTGTCACGAGACTCAGCTTTGTAGGATACATGGAGCCTCTTGTTATCTCGGACTCCAGAGCTGACCCTCTTGTCAGGGTTTGGCTTCATGCCCTGTTGGCAGGCAAACCAGCACAGCAGCCCTGTAATGCAGGTGGATGCCATGGGCCCAACACCCTCCCCTATCCCTTTGAAGGATAGAGCAATGTGGACAGCTTTGTAAAACAGGGTGAGAGATGTCCCTTCTTTGTGCCTTGGTTTTGGCTGCTTTTGCAAGCAGGACAGAAGGAAGATTGTCTGAGGACAGAAGAAATTCCTTCCTATCATTGCTTCTGACACCACCATGTCACACTCCTAGAAAGCATGCTCAGTCGTAGATGTCTGCTCTCAGCCTTGTCCCTGGTCAGAAGACGACGTACTGCCCTGGGGACTCTGCAGCTGTTCCTAAGGGTGAAGGAGTGGAAAGCACTGCATAAGCAATAAGACAAATATCCTGATGACAACAATCATGCTATTCAGAAAAAAATAAAATTCAAGCATTTGTGGCAGTAATGCACTGGTATAATGGATTCCCGATTTATTTAACATACTTGCGACTCTCAGCTCTAGCAATAATCAATAATCCTCCCCTCATGGACTCTATACAAATGTTCCTCACAGGGAATACGTTCATAACTAGTATTTGTTTACAATCATATTATAGAGATGTGAGTAAAATATATTATGCCATTCTTCATAAAGCCTGTATGCCACATAAAACAAGTATAACGCTCAGTCACATCACCTCCCATAACTCAGGCTGTGAAGAGCATGACAAAATTCATCAATTCTTGTTAGTCCCAGTATTAAATACTGTATGAACATATGAATAAACAGAAAAAATCCATGTTATTCTTGTCCATGCAAAGTACACATTCAAGCCCTAAGAGCTTTATTCATTTATTTTCTTTACATACTCTTATTCAGCGTGTACTCACTCCCTTTTCCTGATGGTATTTGTGAGCCCTTGAAGAATCACTGACTTCGAGACACAAGAGTGTAAAGAGCGGCCACCACTGTAGCTCAATTAGCCAGTGGCATAATGTAAGTATTTTCACCCTGGCCAACTGTTTACTGAAAATGATATTACCAACCTGGGTTTACACCTAGTATAAGTCTCCTGTTCAGTTTGAAGGTAATTTTCCTGTGTTTTTTACACATCTAATAGAGCACAAAGAAATGCAGGGAAGACTAGTAATGACCTCTGCAGTAGCAAGGGAGTTGCCAACACTTTCCTTTCACCAATTGTGGCTGTGATTCCCATATTCTCAACATGTTCTCTTCTGCTTCATAAGAACTGGTGGGTATCTTGAGAGCTATATAATGAATCCCTAAATGGTATTAAAAACAGAAACAGCAAAGTTGTACATATTAGCCTCCAGCATTTTGAGCTGGAGTGTAACAGTTGTTCTGTTTCCATTAGACACAAGATGTATCACAGTGACAAACTGTTAAAAAAACCACTAAACTCAAGCAGCACACACGTAATTCAAAGCTGAAAATCTATGTAGCTTCATGCTAACAAAATGTGTCTTAATGTTAATATCTTTGTAGAAAAACTACTGTGGAAATAAAGGTAAAAGAATGCTGCTATGGGACCCAGACTGGTACTAAAATGTAAAGGCTATTTACTAATAAAATACTACTAATGCCACGTGGAAAAGGCCCAGGATAAAACAAATTTTTAATGTATTTATCCTCTTCCATACGTGCAAAGCTCACCATCACAAGTTTGATTAGAGTATAATGGGGAATAAATATGTTTGTATATTTTTTCATTCACCCTCCATTTCCCAGTTACATGACACTGAAACTAAGTTGGCCACTTTTGCTGTGTTTGCTAGTTTTGATTGATTTCACATGAAGAATAATAAATACAAATGATCTCTTTCATATTCCTTCTCAGCATGTTTGAATATTACTGCTTTTACTCTGAGAACTTACTCTGTTAGAAGAGAATGCTTATGCCATCCATACATTTCACTGCAGGAAACACAAGTTAATGTTATTATTGAATTACTTGGTATGTGCCGTAGAAACAATGCCATCTAATTTTGTGATAAATACAACCTACAAGAGGAAAGAGAGAGAATTCTCTGTTTTCATATTATGTTTTGAAACAGCAATGAAAATTACATTCTAAAAATGGTAGATTGGCAGTCTTAAGGAATAGAACTCCTCTGTCTATGAAGAAGATGGAGGGGGAGAAAACCACACTTTTCACAGTACTCTTCATTCTTGCCCAATTCATTTAACAGGAGCTATTGATAGCCATTTAGTCATTATTAGTCTCTGTTATATTTAGACTAGCTATATGAAGGATAAAATTACAGTTGTTACAGAATTATCCACTAAGGCATCTCTCCAGAGATTAGTTTTTCATAGCACGAGTGCTTGAGATAAACAATTGCTTCATTAATGTAGTCCTCAATTTTTTGCCCTTCAGTTTTGCTTTACTTAATTAGGTAATGCTCAGATTGAACGAGGCCACCTTCTAAGGGTTCGTCCCATCAGCTGACTTGTCCTTATTGGTTCTTACTGAAATCCGCCCCCCCTTTTTTTGGTCTTGATTGTGCAATCTCTGACACACAGTAAATCTACCAATTTAGTTGGCCTGTAGAAGGTCAAGCAAGTGAATGTCACAGTTATTCTACATTAGGTAGTATTACACACCCCATGTGAACACATTGGGTGTATACACAGTAAAGAAACTATCTCAGACTCTGTAAGAAATGAAAGCCTTATTAAATGGAGTAAAATAAAGATTTATGTATCTTGTTTCTTGAGTTGTCTAGCAAGTCAAGGTAAGTGTAAGGTGAGCGCAAGTAAAAATGAAGCCCACATTGCTGCAATAAAAGTGATCTATTTATTGTGCAACATAGCCCATGCCAATTTAGTAATCTCTTTTGTTCTGTTGGCCAGTAACTGGTGATTTTCAGATGTTTCTTGGTTCCATATAAGACCCTTTGAAATAACCTGGAACTAAGAGCAGCTGATGATGATGCAGCTTGGGAATATTTGCATAAAAAGTTGGTTGTGCATCAGTATACTAGTGAAAAAAGTATCTTCTGTAGAGTTTTAATTAAAGATGGAACATTAATCTGTTAGAGTACACCTTTTGAACAACTTTTCATATACCATAGTGCTGGTAAAACGTCAAACGCTTAACTAACTTTCTGACATAAGCAGAAAAGTGTACTATAATGAATACAAATTAATATGGCTTTGGATTTATTTGGTGGAAAAATGCTGTGTGAAAAATTCATTGTTGAAAGTGATTATCAGTTACTGATAGGTATTCAAAGTGAAGCAAATAATTTGAAACTAGGACAAATGGCTAGCTCAACTTTGTGCAAAATAGCTTATCTGGTATAAAACCAAATTCTGCCTAGACTGCAGTACATTATCTATTTTATCTCTGAACTTACAAGAGATACTATCACTGTTGCTGAAATTCTGCCTTTTGTAAAGGGATTTATATTAGCATTTAGAAGGCAAACATGTTGTCTTTAATAGTACTGCATGTTAACAAACATTTTTTGTACTTATCTATGCACCACTTTAACTAGAAGCTAAAGGAAACCTGTATTTATGTTGCATGAAAACAGCAGTAGCCATCTCATTTTCCATGAGGTATTAGAAGATAAGAATCATCTTTTAGACCCTCATCCAAAGCCCATTCACAGTCAATAAAAAGATCCCTTTTTTCCTAATGGAAAACTGCTATTATTTAATTTAAAACAAAAGCAAAGAAAATTCAGTCTTTTTTTTCTTTCTCTTTCAAGATGATAGATAATGCAGTGAATAAATTACTATTGTCGTACTCAGGATGACATCACAGACTTACTAACTGAGATCATAATTATTTTGTGTGGGATAAGACATACACTTTCTGCATTTTGTTTTCCTTTTGGCAAAATGAAGACAATATAACTTTCGTATTTTTCTACTGTATTGTTAGGATAACTAAACTGAATGTTGTACTAAATATATCACCAACTACATGTGTAAAGTGATAATAATAACATAAAGGCTGATATACGTGCATTAAATTTACAGACGGTATGATGAATTCAGATCCCATGGCTACCCTAAGAGAGAGACATTTCCTAATCTTCCATGAAATCATATTGTATATTCTCAGGAGCAGCTCCTACTCCTAGCCCAAAAAAGTAGCATAAACACTTTTTGCCCAACTGTTCATAACCTTGAGAATCTCAATTAATTGTATATTGGTTGAAATGTTTTTAATAAACACAAAATACTTTATTGTGTATTAAATTTCATCCAGCATATATACATCTAGAAGGGAGTACAGTGATGTGGAACAAAAAGTGGGTAGAGTGAAAAAGACCAAGTGAGTGATAAAAAGCATTACATGAGATTCAGGCTATATAAGAAAGGAAATATATCTCTATATGAATTTTCTGTCTATTAGAGCATGCAACTGTGTTCTTTAATGGAACTAAAATTGGTGGCGGGGGGAAGAGAAGTAAGGCATGTTATTAGGTTAAGGTTTGTGTAAGCTACAGAAACAGAATAATTCATAACACAATGCTCCAGTTCTATTAAGGCTAACTTTTGATTTTTCTGTAGCTTCTTCACTGCCTAAGTTCACATTAATATTTTCTCACTCTTAACTTCTTTCCAGGGAAAATATTTTCATAGGCTTCTTGATAGTATCAGCAATCACTGATCATGGCACAGGAACTGAGGAACAAAAGATATTGTAGTGTTTTCCATTGACATAACCACCTATTCCCTATCTTTCTTGGCAAGGACTAATTAAAAACAAAACAAAACAGTGACTCAAACTAGAGAGTCTCAGTTTTAAGTAATTTGCCTTCAATGCAGCACAAACAGAACATTTCTCTTTCTGGAGATCGATGCGTTAATAAAAAGAAAAGGAAAAATAAAACCAAGAAGAAAGGTCAATAATTTGTGGTTCTTGCTACCGCTTTGCTCCCCAACTTGTGCTATGTATAGGAAGATCAAGCACTGCTATACTAAAGCACAGCAAGTTCTCTTCCAACAGAGCTTGCAACTTTTGAGACTCTTCTCCACTTACAAGTGAACTGTTTTGACAATAGGACAAAGAATATAACCAAAGTAAAGGCAAGAAAGAAACAAAATAATGTCCTACACAGTGAATCTCTGGTACAAAAAATATATTTACTGTAATTATAAATAATAAACAACTACTTGTTTCTCAATTTGCTATCCATAATGACCAGATGAAAAGATAAAAACTTCAGAATGTTATTTTTATGGGACAGATAGTAAAAACAGATTCACTTCTTGTGAACTGATTCAAAATTCGAGGGATCTACTTCATACTGAGTAGAAATGGCCAGTCAGAATAAAAATGATAGACTTTTTCTACATCAATGTGCGGAAAAAATCAGGTTTACCAAATATTTGCTGACATGCAGAATCTATTTCAACAAGCCACAAGTGATACTATTGGATGAGAAAAAAAACCCCCACAACCTTTCTCCCTTTTCAAAGAGTTTCTTCTCAAGTATCAATATTTTCACAGAATCAGATCAAAAGAGAGTGCTTCTAAATTATCTATTAGTATCTAATGCTTATCTTTAGGACAACCATTTCAGCTCCTTGTCAAAAACCACATTGTTGAAAACTGTGAGCATGCACAAAAAGCTCCTCTCTCTCGTCACTAAGTCTTCTACCTTTTTCATGTTGAAACTGTCTGGAAAATCTTTCATTTATAGACCATTATTTGCCCTGTAACTGCATACGTCCAATGTACAATTACTCCACAGATAGACAAATGCCAGGCTTAGAAGATCATAGATCACAGAAGATCATAGAATAGTTTGGGTTGGAAGGGACCTCTAAAGGTCATCTAGTCCAACCCCCCTGCCATGGGCAGGGTTATCTTCAACTAGATCAGGTTGCTCAGAGCCCCGTCCAGCCTGACCTTGAACGTTTCCAGGGATGGGGCATCCACCACCTCTCTGGGCAACCTGTGCCAGTGTTTCACCACCCTCAGCGTAAAAAATGTCTTCCTTCTATCTAGTCTCAATCTACCCCCCTTTAGTTGAAAGCCATTCCCCCTTGTCCTGTCACAGCAGGCCCTGCTCAAAAGTTTGCCACCATCTTTTTTATAAGCCCCCTTTAAGTACTGCTAGGCTGCAAGAAGGTCTCCCCGAAGCCTTCCCTTCTCTAGGCTGAACAACCCCAACTCTCTCAGCCTTTCTTCATAGGAGGGGTGTTCCATCCCCCTGATCATTTTTGTGACCTTCCTCTGGACCCGCTCCAGCAGGTCTGTGTCTTTCTTATGCTGAGGGCTCCAGAGCTGGA
>NW_008824235.1:1030978-1034379 GCF_000699105.1 Pygoscelis adeliae | reverse complement strand
TGTGTCGACCACACCACTCAGCTTGGTGTCATCTGCAAACTTGCTGAGGGTGCACTCGATCCCACTGCCTATGTCATTGATGAAGATATTCAACAGTACCGGTCCCAATACAGACCCCTGCGGGACGCCATTCGTCACCAATCTCCATCTGGACATTGAGCCATTGACCGCTACCCTCTGGATGCGACCATCTAACCAATTCCTCACCCACCGGACAGTCCACCCATCAAATCCATACCTCTCCAGTTTAGAGAGAAGGATGTTGTGGGGGACTGTGTCAAAGGCCTTACAGAGGTCCAGATAGACCACATCTGTAGCCCTTCCCATGTCCACTGCTGTAGTCACTCCATCACAGAAGGCCACTAGGTTAGTCAGGCAGGACTTGCCCTTGGTGAAGCCATGCTGGCTGTTTCGAATCACCTCCCTGTCCTCCATGTGCCTTAGCATAGCTTCCAGGAGGATCTGTTCCATGATCTTCCCAGGCACAGAGGTGAGACTGACTGGCCTGGAGTTCCCCGGGTCTTCCTTTTTTCCCTTTCTAAAAATGGGGGTTATGTTTCCCCTTTTCCAGTCAGTGGAAGCTTCACCGGACTGCCACGACTTCTTAGTCAGTGGAAGCTTCACCGGACTGCCACGACTTCTCAAATACGATGGATAGTGGCTTAGCAACTTCATCCGCCAGTTCCTTCAGGACCCGTGGATGGATCTCATCGGGTCCCATGGACTTGTGCGCCTTCAGGTGTCATGAAACATTTTGGCGATAGACCTAAAAGCCTTAACTCTGTGCTTCATCCATGGCTACAGTCCCTCCATGTCACCAAAGCTTTCATATTATTCAATGTTATGCAAAAACGTTAGTTAAGGATGAATGTGATATGGATCAAAGCATCTTCACTGGTTTTGAAAGTGGATGCATGGAATGGTTATATAAAGATTAATATGATTTATCTTTGTGAAACTATTTTAGATTATGAGAGGAAAAAGCAGTTACTACTGAAACATAGTCACTTGGAAGTCACAAAGAGA
This sequence comes from Pygoscelis adeliae, assembly GCF_000699105.1. Taxonomy (NCBI): domain Eukaryota; kingdom Metazoa; phylum Chordata; class Aves; order Sphenisciformes; family Spheniscidae; genus Pygoscelis; species Pygoscelis adeliae. The sequence goes on along the minus strand of NW_008824235.1, from coordinate 1,033,353 downwards.
ACAAAAACATTACAATTTTTTTTATTGCTTTACTCTTTTATGCCTCAATTAATAAACCTGTTCTCCCATTGACCTATCATTACATGACGGCAATAAATTTCTGTAACTAGCAATAACGTATACCGTACCAAATCAAAACACTGTTTGTTGAAGAAATATGCTCTCTCTTCAGCATTAGTTTCCAAATGAATTTTCCTTGGTTTGTTTCAGCATTTTCCCTAGGTACTGGTTCATTAATCTCTTGAGAACTGAAGACTTGATAAAATGTTAATAATGCTAATCCTGATAGTACATAATAGTAGATAAGCACACACAAAGTATCACAGAAAAGAAATACAGAATACCATATAAATACATCATCTTCTTACTGCTATTATTTTACTGTTTGTTTATCATTGTTGCTTTACTATAATATACAAAGCTTAGCAGTACAGGAACAGTTATATAGATGGCGAAGTAGTTAACCAGGTATGTAGTGAGGAATTTTACAGTTTAGCATCCTAGTTACTAAAAAAAAAAACCCGATATATTTTCAAAGTTTGTTTTCTTCTATGGAAACCGTTTCCCAGTATTGAGATTTCCAGTGATTTCTTTCATACATGTAACTGTCTCAAGAAAGATTTAAGCAATTTTGGAGTAATTTCAATTTAAAGACCTTATACATTATTTAATTTCCCCCCACATCCCTTTGTCTACCAACAGCAGCAGCTCAAGGAATGTGTATTTTAGTTTCTTTGAGAACCTCTATTTGGGAAGCATGGTACTCATTTCACAAACTACTTACAGATAAAGCTGAGGCAATTCAACCAAAATAATGTTGGAAATGAACACAGGCACGTTTGACAGCCACAAATAGCTCAGGTTTGAGTTTTATTTAAAACAAATAAATTGAAACACAGTTTGGTTTAATGAATGGCTCATTAGTGGTTGTGAGATCTATATCCCACATTTTGCCACTAATTTATTGAATTATTGTGGCTGAATTGCTTTCACTTTTATTGCTGCTGTTTACTCATCTTTTTCCCTCTTTCTCATTCTTGTCTATTTAAGACTACAGGTCTCTTAATGTGGCATAGTCTGAGTTCTCAAAGCTATAAAGCCTCCAACTTACATTCTAGTACTGTAATAATTTGACTTCAGAGAAAAAAAAAATCAATTTAATGAATTCCAGTTCCTCCTCTCATTTGTCTCAGTCACGTGTTCTTGCTCCTGACTGATCTCTTATTGGGCCAAAATACTGTTTTTGTAGCTGTGATGTGAACTGAACTTGGTTAAAATAAAACAAAAAAATGGACTTTTAGAGAATCACTTTAAAAGCTAAATCAGTTCAGTGATCCAGTATACAATACCACATTCCAGTCTCAAGAATTATTTTGCCTATCTAAATACATTTTATAGTTGTATTTGAATATCATAGTCCTCAGGACTACCAGGAATATGGAAATTTGTCTAGATTTAAGCAAAGAATTAGGGTAAGTTTATGTACAACTTTAATTGCTGCCAGAATGAGAAGATTCAGGAGCCTACAAGATCGTACAGTGGTCTATATTGATATATTACTCTAGAGGGCTACATAGTCAATGAGTTCAAAAAGTTAATTTCCATTTTTGATAGCAGCAAAATAGGAGTGAGCATAATTCATATTTATCCTGAGCATGGAGGGTTTTTTCTCATTTTTTCGTTTGAGTGTTTCCAGGATATCCCAGGTTTAGATTTAGAAGGAGAAAATCTGTGGTAGCCTGACCCAACGAAACTAAACCTCATGCTCACTAGCAAAAGTAGAATATTAAGTTTAAATAACTTTGCCTTGGATAACATAGAGCAAAGCATCCTCTTTCTAATTACACTGCTCCTTTAAAGCTACTTATCTAGATAAATCTATTGTAAACTTACGTAGCACATATGTATGATACATATTTGGCCTTATAAAATATTCATCATATAACTTAGCTTTTGCACAGTGATACTGATTAATGCAAACTGAGGTCAAATGGGACCATACACAAGTTGTGTAAAATTCTGTTAACTGATTTACCTGAAGAAAAAGCTCAGAATCCAAAGACCAATTGGTTCAGTTTTAATAGATGAACACCAGAAATAGTATCTCAAGATATTATGTTACTATTTTCCGTACTTGTCACGCATGCGTAACAGAGCATGATTCACTGCTAAACTTCTTGACAGCTACTGCTAGTCCATTTCATTGCAAAAAAATAACACCGTGTCATTTTTAACTTTTGTTGATTTCACTTGCACCCTAACGGAGATCAGAAAGTTAATTGCTCTAGTAACTGCAATTTTGATCAATAGGAAAAAAATAAAACTGTCATTTACAAATGTTTTTCTTTATTATACACCAAATTAAGTCATCTTGC
>NW_008824235.1:980655-1030921 GCF_000699105.1 Pygoscelis adeliae | reverse complement strand
AGTTTTTCTTGTGGCTTTCAGATGGTAATTATACTTTAGTATTTAACGTATCACAGCAATTATTTTCAGTTCTGTAAAGTTACCTGTCATTCTTCTGTGGAACATTAGAGTACAACGTGAAGGAGAGAAGAATTTTAAATTAGAAGCATGCTCTGTATAATTAAAAAAAAAAAAAGACAAAAAGTGTTTTTTTCCAAAGAGCACTGGACATCACTGAGAAAGGTCTAAGAGGACAATTTATGAAGCAGTAGGGTGAAAGAGAACAAATGCAACATTTAGGATGAACGTTAGAAATGTTTTACTAACACTGAGATCTGCTAAATTCTAAATAGTCTCCCTGAGGAAATGGCTGCAGCCCATTTAATAGAAACTGGACAAAACACTTGATAGGATATTGAAACAAACAAGTCTATATTGAACATGATGATGAAAATGTGTTTGTTCTGTTTTGAAATACCTGAGAAAAAAGGAGAAAAAAAATAGACTCTTGTGGCACATGTCAGAGCTTCATGGATGGATAGAGTAGATTGATCTGCATACCCAGAAATACATAGGCTCTTTCTCTGCACTTGTGTGCTTCAAAATACTCCTGTGGTTGAAGACAAGCAAGAGAGTTGCAGGTCTCAAAAGAATTAAACTCAGCATAACTTCCGTAATTTTGTTTTGAGGAATCATTTCAGATGAATGACTTCAAGCATCATTATTTTAGATATTTTGTAATACTATCTATACTGCAAAATTTTATCTTTCAGTATAAGTATACACAGTCATTAACTTCAGCCATTATTCTATACTCTCTAATGTTCTATTTTCTATCACAGAAATATACATTAAAAATAAAATTTAAAAAATCTTGAATTACAAAACTACTTAAGTGATACTTGAAAATCAACTTTCTAAATGTAGGTTTCCACTGTGTGGTAGATAGGTTCCATTAAAAAGAAAGGACGGAAGGCTAGATTCAAATGTTCCTTTCAAGAAAGTGAGTGTTCTTTCATTGTGTGTTGTTTCTAATAGAACCGCAAGAAGTGTATGAAGAATACACGCCTATACAACATTGTTATACGTAAGGGAAGATAGCCCTCTAATATGAATGATTATTTCTGTGGTAGTGATTTTCATTGACCCTGAGGGATGGTTTTCTTTTAATTGCACCTAATGAGCTGGCTAGAATATCAGTTCTCTCATTTCCACACAAATTAGCTCTTAGATAACTAGAATGCTGAAGGGATGAGAGAGAGCAAAAACCAGCTCCAATTTCCACATCACCAGAGGTATCAGAAAACAACACTTTCATTTAGGAAAGATTTTTTAAATTAGAATTTTACTGTAAGATAGTAGAAAGCAACTTTAATGGATAATTTCTCATGGGCACATTCTCAAATTTGTATGCAAAGAAGAAAAAAGGAAAAGGAAAGCTGAATGCATGTAAAGTCTCTTATTTTTAGATGCATTTATATGTTGCTGGATGACATTTTACTGCCCCTTCAAAGCAAGGGATGTATTTTTATCATTGCCCCAGTGGAGGGTTACTAGCACAGAACCAGACATACGCTTACATGATGAAGACTGTTTTTACACCAGTGAAGCTACTCTAAAGTAGACCTGCTGAGGATATGATTCTAATCCAATATCCATCAAAGTCAGTGAGACAGCACTATGACTATTAGTTGAGTTATAATATAGAGTTAAACGTCTTGCCTAAAATCACACAGAAAATGTGTGGTAGCCACGGTCTGAATCAGAGTAATTTAAACTTTACATCAGCATCATTGGCATCAAATCTAAGATCTACAACTTTTTTGCTTTACTTTGCATAAAGATCAAGCAAAATCACAATCACTAAAGAAGGCGGCAAAAGCTCACGCTGGTCTCTCTTCACTTTTCTGGGGGGTGAAATTAAACCATGATGAAAACCATGAAAACTCTGTAAAGACATAAGAACTCAGACACAAAAGTATCCTGAAATACAAGGGAATTCATGTAGGAAATCAAGACACATTGTCCCAGAGACAAGCATCTTAAGATCATTTCTTGTAAAGGATTTAAACTGTATAAAGTAGATTTTTTTTTGTCTACTTCAGCAGTGGTTTTGATGTGAAGGTACTTGTCAAAGACATTAATCCTGTGGGATGGTAACTGTCTTGTTTTAATCAAGGGTATGGAACTTTAAATGTTAGATGAGTCTTGGAAAGCACATTTAGCTCTGGACTTTAGCATATTTTTTTCTGTTGTTTTGGGACTGTGTGTACAACTACTAAGTGATTCTGAGGTTTATATTCAACTTTCGAATCATGCACTCATACTGTAAGATAATCTCTGTATTTTCAGGATTTGCTGAATCCCTTTTAAATTTGGTTATGTCTAACTTATTGACTTTCTATAAATAAGGGCATGAAATCTCCTATAATTGAACTAAACACACAGTCTCCTCCTCTATTTGATCATTTTAGCTCCTTGTTTTTGTTAGAGCCTATGAAACAGAAACCACTGGTCTTGACTTTCGACTAAAAATACTCCTCTCAGCAGCAGCAGCTATCGGCTATCAGTTCTGTGCTCACCAAGTACTTCATCAACATTGTCTTTAAACTTATTTAGCTTTCCAAACCCTTTATTGGTATTTGCAGTACTATCTGGACCACATTATATAGAAAGTCTCTCCAGTTTTTAAGTTCTGATACAAATGCTGCAATACAGTTTACTGTATCAAAAACTTAGTGGCATCTCCTTGGTGTTAGTCTATACATGTTAATGAGGACCCTGGTTCTGCAGTGATCTGTTGTAAAATTTCCTACCTTCATTTCTCTCCTGAATGTGTAACTTTTGCCATGCTTAATTATGTTTTGTTTTCATTTACTTTTAGCTTAAGCATTATCGAAATATTCCCAAAATTTGGGTGAGAGAAAAACAACTAAAGAAAGATTGGTGAAAAAAAAAATCATACTATGAATGAACAAAAGCAAAGGATTATTGTAAAGGCTTGTTGCAAATTCACCTATGCCCTGCTAACTGTTTATGGAAAACTGAAGATTTTGAATGAGTGTGATTCAAGCTTTGGAGAAAATGAGAGCATCTGTGCATATATATTTGATAGCTAATGACTCAACTAGAAAAAACAGATATTTAACTGATTGTGTGTATGAAACACTGCATTAGCAAATAAGATTAGACGTCTCACTCTGTTTGAAGCAGACTTATCAGCTAAAATATTCTTCACTGACGTAAGCAGTAATAAAATTGAGATCAAACTGTATCTCTTCATCTCACCAGATTTTAGAAAAAGTGGTGACATCGAGCCACCTATCAAGGAGATGAAACTTTCAGGTTAAGTATATATAGCACAGAAAGTGAGTATGAATTTATTCCAGAACACAAGTCGGATTACACCGGTGAAGAATGGAGTCCCTACCCACTTGTGTGGTGACTTGCGCAAGTGAGATCACTACCTGCCTCAGGCATGATAATGCAATGTAAAAACTTGTCATGTAACATTCTTCATTTATAATGAAAAGCAGGAAAATGAAAAACAAAGCTTGGTCCTAATACAGTAATGTATTTAATGCGCTTTTTGGAATAGTATTCATCTGTGATATGATATCCATCTATGATATCATGGATGACATTTTTTGATACAAGAGGCATCAAAATACATCTCCTGCCTTCAACAAACTGGCTCAGACTCATTCTTGGCCAGAGGTGGTGTCTTTGCAGTTAGCACCCTTTGATGCATGTTTTAATTCCATGAATAAATCTGGGACTTCACAGTTTAATTACATGCTGCCCTGTGTAGCACACCTAAGACACATTTTTCATAGTGTTCTTTTATGATGTTTGGCAGTAGTAGTACTACTACAGCAGTGCTACTACACAGCAGATTTGTGTGGAGTCAGGTAGTACCTTTCTGAATAGGAATCACTACATGTTTGGGTACTACTAGGGCAGATGTCTTTTGGGAACATTGATGCCTCTCTTATTTGAACATTTTTCAAATACCTTAGTTTCAGGGACACTTACAAAAAACCTCTTACGTGAGCTGCAAACTCTGCAGTTCAAGCAAATTCTGAATCATTGCCCCCAGCTGTCCACTTCAGTAACTCTGTAAGACTGAATGCGCACACACACAAAAGGCTATCTGGGAAAGGGTTAACTTGACTGGTCCCACAAAACTCAACAGTTGGCAGAAGACTCAAGAGGAAGGACGGACCTTGGTCTCTCATTATTTTAATTAAAATATAAAAGTCACAGAATATCTTCCCTTCCTTCAAAGAATTTATCAAATTAATGAAATTACGATTACTTCTGTGCATTCTACAGTTTCTTTCTTTACAGCTATTTCATTTTTTTCTTTAAAATGAATCCTTTTAAAATCAAGTACATATCTCTCCTGTGCAGAATGTGCTTATTAAAAATCAAGCTATCTAAAATACCTCATATAGCTCAAAATTTCATAACACCCTATGTCTGAAGAGGTACATTTATCAGAGCTGAATGCTCTATTGATCCCTGTGCAGAAGACACAAAAGAAATTAAACATCAGTTATTTAGAAACTGGAATTGATCAACCTCATATATAATTATACTTTGGAAAAAAAAAAAGGAAGAAAGTGCACCTTTGACATTAGGTTTTGGGCTGCAAAGGGGCTTATAATTAATAATGAAATTTTCTTTAAAAGTTGGTTTCATATGGCACAGAGAAGAACAGGCATAGGAGATTAGGAGTCCTGTTAGCTCAACACTATCTCCAAAAAAAAGATGGGCTTCTGCAGGTAATGATCTGTCTTGTTAAGGACCACCAGACATCATTTGTTTTGGATCTACCATTAGCTAGTTTCATTTTATGACTCATTTTTTGCATCTGAAAGTAAGAGTTGCTTCCTATTCAACTTCTCATCTTTCTATTGCTAAAAAAAAACAGTGCATATGCTGTCCAGACTAATCCATCTTAGCAGTATGAACTAAATTAATTTAAATTTTAATTTAAATCTATGGTGCTGTTCCACAGTATTTCTGCTTATTCATCCCCCTACAGGCATGACCTTGTCCATGAAATACATGGAGGAAAACTTACAGAAATTCATTGATGAGAAAAACTTACAGTAATTCATTGCTAAGGTTACCTCATGTCATAGCTCATTTCTATAAGCCAAGCTTTGCTGTCTGTGATAATGAGAAAAGAGGCTTGCAATTTGTAGGGAATACCATTTCCTTCAGCAGCTCCCAAGAGTAGTGCTGTATTGAGGAAAGGTAAAGCTCCTTCAACAGTTTCAGGTAATCTCAGCCGTTCTTGGTAGAAGATGAATTTTGTCACATTTACTAGAATAAAAGGGAAGGTTTCTCATGTTTTTCAGTCTTTTTGTCAGGGATTAATCTGTGCAAGTAAGGGAGAGAGGCAAGCAAAATCTGAGTCACACAGTGAGAGAGAGGCTTGCAAGAGAGCTGAAAGTAATCTCCAATTTAAGGTTCCTGTGCCATTTTTTTATACAGATTCAATGTGAAATGGCAGCTTCAGGAAGCATTAGGAGATCCGTATACCTCAGGCCCATGTACAGTTTTGCCATTTCAATGTATGTCTGGCTTATATACATTTTTGAATCTTAAATCCACGAGTCTTAAATCCACTTCATTTAATCGCTTAGAGTTATATCTAATTCCAGGCAGATAAACAACTCCACTGAAGTTGTTGATAGCATTGTAGATACGGTTGCATGCTTGATGAATAGGGAGGCTTTCCATGACAGAGAGAACTGACTTGGCTTCAAATGCTATTGTAATTATTTATCTTCATCGTAAATCATATTTCACTGACAGAAGAGGTGGTAGGAGTCTTGTGGAAGACCGACTCTAGGGGGTCTCTTGTACCTAGATAAAAAAAAAAAAAAAAAAACCCAAAGGTCTGTGATATACAGAAATATTTGCAAAGATATCAAAACTGACTACTTGAGAGAGCTATTTTTTACTTTTTGTCTTTCAAAGTAGGTGAATGTCTTATTTTTATTGCCACTGGGTATCCAAAAGGACATCTGGTGTGCTCAGATGCCAATGCAATCAGGCAGTGCTCTCAAAAGAGAGATGTTAGCTGTCTCTTCCTGTGATATGGTGTGGGAAATGGAAACAAACTTGTTTTCGAATTCTTTTCAAAAATAATATATTTTCTGGCATGGTGTCAGAAGAAGTATGATTTAAGACATCAGCATCTTTATTCAGAACATAACCAATAAGTTAGTTTTATTTTGGATATATTCATGTAAGTGTAAGGATTCAGCTTGAGAATTATAATATATATTACTTAATACCCATTTTATGCATTTAGATAGCATGGTGAAAGATTAGTGGAAAAGGACTGAAAAGAGGTTAATTTACAACACGCACAGCTTGGATTGCTAACAATAAATGTGACTGATGAGCACCAGCTCATAAACAAGCAAAACTACAGTCAGCATAGCCCTTGTGAATTAACTTTCAGTTTCTCCCAAGGGGGAAATAGCTTTTGTGTTCTACTTCAGCCAGTTGGACTCTGAAAGCTTTATGATAAAAGTCTTTCATGTACTGACTTTATTTTTCTTCACATATTCTTGTTTCAACTCAAACAGCTGTTTATAAAAACAAAAAAAATCCTGAGAAGAAATTTTAAAAAACAGTTGAGAGATTCATTGAGGTACATAAATTCATTTTTAACTCCACGCCCATTTCTTGAGAGCACTGAACTGCAAATATTATAATCAGGTAACAATAATCTGTGTGAAAGTCATAAGAAATGTAGAACACAAATAACAATAGCCACATGACAGTTCAAAACTTTATTACAACGGATGTGCCTAAAGATGCCATCCCTAAGGATTGGCTGCATTGTGACCTAGGAAACTTTAGGAGGCATCTTCTCCTCGGATTCTGCCAAAGAGCACTTGGCAGGGAACAAGAGGACTGAAAATGTAAACCTGTACTTCACTTTTCCATTCTCCAGATCTCTTATGTTCTCCACAGACTAGTTCAGACTCTAGCAGTTAGTGCTGACGTGTTAAGAAGAGTTACAAAACTCTTCACACACCACCCCCTCCAAACCCAGTTACTATAAGCAGAACAAAATAAAAATACAGAGTACCATCAGCTGAGAGCACAGGCCAAGAACCAGACAGTTATTTAAAAATAAGTATGAAGGCAAAAGCAAATAATTTTGTTTAAAACCATTAAAATACTATGATCAGGGTAATTACTTGCATATATTTGTAAATAACTACAGTAATCATGCATTTTACTTGCGGGATGATACCCCCACTCTATTCGTAGTCTTTCTGTTTTTGCTAATTTTACATGCTAATACCTGGGATGTTTTGCAAATGTGCACAGAATGTCCTCCGTAGGTAAAGAGATACTTATTACATTCTTTGTTTTGGTACAGCATATACAGAACTGCACGACTGATTAGATGCACAGGAATTATATTTCACTTTATTTCTTTAGCTTCTTCTGAATTCTCTGATTTTGAACAATGTTACTGAACCAATACCCTGAATCATGACTGCATTATGTGTGCTAAAAATAAAGTACAAATGTAGCATGAAATTTCCCTGATTACTAACCAAAAGTCAGAGACTAAGACAATAAATTGATGACCCCAAATTTAAAAAAAAATTGTTTTTCTATTACCAGTAGTAAGATATACCTTCTATTTCCTCACCAGTCCCTAAAATGCAACTTGCAGCCTTAAGCTGATGCTGCAGCACAAAGCCTCAGAGTGGTGATCTCAGCAGGTACAGCTACATGTTGAATTACAGGTATGTCACAAGCAATTGCATATGAGCTATCCGAGATGAAGCCAGGTAACCACATTAGCACAGCAGTAGCCTAAGGCAATACATTGGCTGATGGCTTGGATGAAGAGCTGCACTAGCACTCCTAGAGCAGTCTTTTGTTAGGGTGATCCTAACACCAGTTCAGACTTTAAGGTGAGAGATGTGAAAGAAATGGAAAAAAGTTTAAGAGACATCAATATTTCCTTGTCAATCCACTGAACATAACTCTAGCAATGGGCTTGGCATCAAAGCAGATTGAGAAAAGAAAATATGGTGTTTACCGACACCACACAGGGCTCTGTAGAACAAGCAAGAATACAAGCACGATATGGTGAATAAATATGGAAACCCGAGTTTACTGTTAAGCAGTTGCTCTAACAAGTTAGACTGCTTTAAAACTGAACAAGGATAAGAACTGATTTTGTGTAAACAGAAACAAATAGGAACCTGAATGGATGTACCAAGCTAAAGTGCACCCTTTTAAAAACTGTGGAAAAAACCACTGACTACTATTATACTATCCACAGAACAATCAACAAAGAGGTCAGACAGGAAAACTCTGGGTTTTGGCTCCAGAGAAAACCACAAGATTATAAAAATGGATTGCAGCAATCATTCAACTGTAATGAAAGACGTAGAAGTAACATAATCAAAAACCTGAAAGACCAGCTTTCACAACAGGGGAGGAGAATCTGTAGTGAAGTATTTATAGGCTCTTTCTAAAAGGGACATACATTGTGTACAGCAAGACTGAACAGTATTGCTGACAGACCATGAAGATTAAATTCTAGCACTGCAAATGAAGCACTCAGTAACACATTTTTTTCTGGCACAGTTAGGGAGGCTAGGAGCTGCTGTTCAGCAGAGGCCCAGAACAACAGCATAGCTGGTACAGGTTCTGGTGGAAACGTGTATGTGCCATTTTGGCAGCTCAGAGCAGTATTTTATACTAGCATTTTTATGGATTAGTGTGCGCAAACTGTTTGTGTTTTCCTGGTCTTCTGGGAAAAGTGGTATAGAATTAAAAAACTTCAAGCCTGAGTAAAGCCTTAAGAAGCTGGCTTCATCTGCAGCGCACATGCCTACAAGTACTGAAACACTGCACTGAACTGGCTCATCATTACAACCATGCAACTATTCTCCATTTTGCAGCTTTGTTTATTTGTTTTAAGGCAGCCACAGGCTTACTCTGTAAGTTTGCCTAGTTATAGTCTAATCCATTTCAGGGAAATCTTGATCCTTCTCTGCCGTAAAAGCTGCAAAACTTTAAAAAGCTTAAATGCCTTCTGCTACAAGGAGATATTACATTAGTTTGAACTGCTGACAGAGCATATAAAACCCCCCACATTTTCCGTGTCACAAAAAACTCTTCAACAACAGACAAGTTTTTGTTACTGGAATAGGTCAGACTCCTGAGAAATGTTCAGAAAGAGCAGGGAACAAGACAGATTGGAGGCTATAACAAAAATGCAGTACAAATACAGCAAATTTACCCATGTATGAATACAGCAACTGCTTTCTCAATAGATTTATATTATTTCTGAAAATGTATCAGCCTGTGATACTTACCTGTGTTTGTTTAAATAAGTACATAGGCAGATATAGCATTCATTCCAGTTATCCGAAAATGGTACCAGAGTTCAAACAAGAAATGAAACATCTCTTAAGTCCAGTCAGAGGCCAGTATTGACACAGTTAAGAAAACAAATCCAAAAGGAAAAAAAAAAACAACCCAAATCCGTCAATTTATAAGGGAAAATTTCTGTTGACTAATGTGGGAGTTGGACAAGAAAAATGTAACAAAAATACTCCAATGTGCTGTCTTTATTCTTTCCTGTGATTGTAAAAACAGCCTTTTCAGGAGACTACAAAAGGTTGTGTTCACACTGTCTGTCTGAAGAGCAAGGCTTGATGTGTAAGCCAGCTCTCACTTTCAAGCTGAACTTTCCCCATGAAGCTAGTGAGAGTGTGCGTCCAAGTCTAGTCTAAGCACACAGAACAACATACAGGTTTCTGAGATTAGGATTTGCACATGAATTCAAACCTAAACAAAATGACAAAGTAAAAATAATTTGTATTTTTGACCTACATAGCATATGCAAATACTTTTGTGCAGAAAACACTATTTGAAGCATATAATACTGTTTATGATAACAAAAAGACAATTTATGGTTTAAAAAAGACAGTTTATGATAACAAAAAGCATTGTCTCAGCCTTTGTTATTCACCTCCAAGCACCTAAACTGGAAAACATAGTTGTATACAGGAAGCATAGGGTTTAAAAGTATTTCAATAACAACAAAACATATATATCAGTTCAAATGCCAGAATCTCTGGCTGGTATGACCCTCTGAGCCCTAAAACACTAGCCCTGTGCAACTATACTGATTTTTTAATCCCATAAACTTTATGATTATTTTCATTGTTGACCCTTAAAGTTAATTGGGAAAATAACCCATTTTATCTTGGTTGCATTCTGAAAAAAAATTTAACTCTAACCATTTATATACAAAGATTAAAATCTCTGGTTTTTATACTAAAACTGCATGATTGCAGATTCAACCCTGTGTTGTGTGCAAGCAGATCTCTCACTGAAGTAAGTCTCTCAGTTTATTTGGCAGCAAAAAATAGACAGGATTATGCCCACATTGCTTTTGGAAATGATTCTACAATCTTTCTGCATGAAATAAATGAGAATTCCAATCTTTCTGTTTATATTGGTCTATTTTTTTCTCACTTTGCTCACAAAATAGGACAGGCAAGTTGGATGATATATTGCTGCACTTAAGCTTTCAAAATCCTTTGCAATTTTTTTCTTCAGTTTTAAAGAGCAGATTTTTCTCCCAGATACGTGTTAGCAGCTTTCCCACAAGTCGTAAAAGTCACATGCTTGTAATGGAGGTAAAAGGTTTTTGCTATAGAGCATAAGCATACGGAAGAGTTTGTGTGTGTTTTGGAAATTTTAGATGCCTGTGTACAACTGTATGCTTCTTGGAAATTCTGTGGTTAACTGTGCCAGATATTGCAAAGTCAATCTGAACTCATTCACAAATAAATATACTCATTAGTTTAAAATATATCCTTTCAATTTGGAATATCAGGTTTGTATTCCACACAGTTTTCCAGATAAATCACAGCGTTTCCACATAGCATTTTTAACAGAAAAAAAATTAAAAGCATGAAGTAGGCACGATAAAAAATAAGGGAGTTATTCACCAAACTTCAAGTTGGAAAAAGAGACTATTTGCAAATAAAGCATACAAAATTGACCTTTTTGACCTTAGATGAACTCAAACAAAAGCCCCTTTTCTGCAACTTTGAGAGCTAAGACAAATCTTCAAGGCAAATACCTTATAATAATAAAACCCTCTGTCCCAACCTTCCTTTTGAATGAACTGCTGGCATGTTCCTCATCTGCTGAATCCCAACTTTCTGAACAGTATCTGAGGTTTCTCAAGCAGTTCAGAAAGCTGAAAATGAGAGGAGAATTTGATTTAATGTTCTTGTCATCACACTGAATCAGAAATGCCTCACAATGGAATAATACGTAGCTCTCCCTTTACTACCTATCCTATAATTCTGAGTCTCTGATGGCTGTTAAAAATCAGCAGGGACCTGAAACTGGCACGTGTTACTAGGTGTCACATTTAAGGTATGTGCAGTCACATTCCAAACAAATAGCTATAATCAAGAAACAAGATGGTAATTCTTCTGAATAAAAGTGTCTGAATCTGTACTTACAGTCCACTTTGGACCGCAGAAGAGAGATTCCTTGGAAAGATTGTCTATACAGTCCATCACTTTTGTTTAGACATTCCCTTTCTACAAAATCATAGATCTTGCTCTTTGCTGGGAACTCAGTGCAACACTGAGGGCAAGATTCTGCTTTGTTATGGCACAGTATTGCTGCGCTGTAAACAGAACTAATCGTCCAAATTTTTCAATTAGTCTAACTACATTGTGGCCACATTCCAACACAACAATCAGATAAATTCGGCAAGCAAGAGGAAGCTGGGTCAGATGCAAGCCCAGTGCAAAAACAACAGTTTCAGTTTGTTCAGAATCTAAGGCAAACCTTGAACTACGCTTTCATGTCAGGTGCTACATAACAGCTAAGGGACACTGGGGGGGATATCCTCCCACCCTAAATAGGAAACCTCCAGTAGATTCTTAGACAAACTGGGGGGGAGGGGGGAGGGGAAGGGAAATAAGCCTTCTGAAAACCAACCATTTGGCAACTTTTCCTAAAAACAAACAAAAAAAATTTGTTCCCTGAAAGGTAACTAGGAGCCAATTCCTGTGCTACCTGACTGCATGTAACCATTCCGTTTCTGCTGTTCATTATGCAATACCTTGGAGAACTGGCAAATACCAGGTGGGAAATGATTAAAGAGTTATTATAGAATCTCCACCCTATGTGATACTTCCCAAAGTTGCAGTAAATCTCAGGGCTGATTGCCAAGCCTGGAAGATAGTAACTTTTTTAATAGCTTAAAGTAGAGGGAAAGCTTTTATGGCTGAGCTATAGCAAGAAAACAGCAAAACTGTATAATTTGTTAGCAAACCAGGTCAGAGTAGTCTTTCTTTTGTTAAAAGATGCATTCTAGTTCCCCAAGACATGATTAAAAAAGATTCTATAACATCTTAGTACTCATTAGGTAAGTTAAAGTAACTTTAAACTTAATTGTGTTACATTTAAGATCTGTAGCCTTCCATATAACCATTCCCACTTTATGTTTCTAGATATAATTTCTCACACATACAGCACAAAGAATACCTTTGAAATAAAAAGTTCTCAAGTAAGGTTTAATGCTTTCAGAACTCAGTTGCTTACAGACTGATTTTCAGTGGTGCTCAACATATGACGTTTTCACTGTAATTGGTATAAGCACAGGACCAGTGAATCAGATCATTAAATCTCCTCAGTGATAATCTAGGAAAATTCTTATCTACTTCTATCTAAGAAAAGAATTATCAGTTTCTTTTTATGTGTTTCTTTAAAGGGACATTAAGGTGTTACTTACTGATAATTCTGGTACAAAGAAGGGAATGAGCATATTGACATTTATTCCGGCAAATTAATTTACCTGATATCCTCAGTGTGTTAAGTCTTAAGATTTACCAGTTTATTTGTACTTTCTTAAGTAATTCTTTTCCCTGTGTGCTCAGATATGATGCTATGAAACAAAGCTATATCTGTGAATGTACTCACTAATTCAGCATCCCGTATATTCATTTTTCTTTAGCTAATTCACAGTAAGGATACACCATTCCTTTACTGACAGATATTATTATTAAATATTTAGCTCATGTAGTAGATAATTGGAACATTTCTGCTGTAAGTGTTAATTTAGTCATGCTGGTGATTCATGCTGATCCACATGAGAAAAAACATAACTAAATTCACAGTTTAAGCCACAGGAATCAGCAGCTGAATCAGAAAAAAAAAATTGCCATCTAACCCACACCATTGTGGAGAGATGGAACACAGGCACCAAAACAATTCATCATATTGGCTTTATCCACATTTTTATTTTTTTATGCACTTCCAACTTGGGATGCAAAGTACATTGTTGGACTATAGCATGTTATTTCCTTTTTCAATTTCTAATTATTAAAAAAATAGTATATTGCTTAAATTGGAACTTGACTTAGACATTTCAAATTGAAGATGTTTGGGGACTGATTCATAATTCCACATATGACCATGTTTCATCCAACTTGCCATGCTTGGAACATGGATACGATAGCAAAGACGTCATGTGCTATTAACCCATGACAAATTCAGACTATTACCTAGTGTTGAGGAAAAAGCTAGTATAACAATATGCAAATTCTTAGCTGAGCTGGTTTTCATTAATACTTGATAACAAACCCATCTCAGATTCTCCTACTTCAATTCCACATTTACTCAGTCTCTTTAAGGTACCCGTGTTATAATATAGCTTGAGTACAGCTCAGAAAGCTATGTCTAAACAGTATTAGAAAATGGAATGGATTTTAAGTCTATAAAGATGCAAAACAAAAAAATTCAACCTACACATAGTCTAACATGCTCTCTATGGCACAGATGAATTTGAATGTTGTATACTAGGAATTGACATCCCATTCCCTCCCCTCAGCATATTGCCCTTTTTATATTCAACTGTAAAAAATGCAACAAGCAAAATAAATACTATAAGAACACTCCAGCCGTTTTTCTCCATAGAATGAAGGTAAATCTTTATCTGTTCAGCATATTGTTTTTAAAAGTAGATGCATAACAGATTAGGCAGGTGCCATAGTCTCTCTGCAAGGACTAATAGCTCCTGACAAGTGAGGCAGCAAAGTCTCTTCAGTTGAACAGGCAGCTGCAGTTTCATGACTTGTTCAATTTTCATATTATATTATTCAGGAAGAATATCAATACTACATGTATGAACATCTATACATTTAATAATTTTTCCTAATTCTCATAGTTCGCAGAAAAACAGTACTAATATTTGAGCAATTTCGCTACAGTTTCCACTAAAAGTAATTTTGGCATGAGGACTGTGGCAAATACCTAGAAAACTCAGGAAAATATCTGATGCTGCTTTCCATATGAGGCTGGTGGAAATATGCTTGGATTCACTAAGATCCATGGAGTTACACTGACATATAGCAGCAGAAGATTGACACTTAGGTGGGTGAGAAGCGGAATTAGGAAAATACAAAACAAAAATTTTCTTAGAACTCTTCAATCAGTAACACCAGCTACAACTTGACTATCTATAAATTGGTATATATTTTGCTATCTATTATTTGGAAGTGTTCATTATACCCTCCTGCTGTTTAAACACTGGGAATACTAATCCTGTGTAAATGAGTGAAAACATGGTTTAACAGCACTAGTTTTCATAGAGATATTGTGAACACCTTGTGTTGCTGGTTAGATGTCCCTCTGTGCATAAAAGTTACAAAACAAAAGATAAACTCCTGTTTCTCACTTGATTCCCTTCTGTTGAACAGAAATCAGTTCAGTGTTAATTTGGGTTTCTTTCAGAATGAAAGAAAAAACAAAACATTTTTTAATTGTTTGGTCATCTGCCCTGTGGATGGTTTCTTCATCCTTTTCACACACGTTCTGCAGTCATGGTTTGTGAACACTGCTAATCAACACAATTACCATCTGCCATTTCATTTTCATCAGGAGGTTGGCATACTGGGATTGTATACTCTTGTTTATGTACTGATTTTTTTCTTGAAGTTAACATCCTTCTATCAAACAATCATGAACCTGACTTTTCAAATTTAAATAACTGCAGAGTCATTAATGAAAAAGTAATGCATTATAGTAATTTAAAGAGAACACAAATGGATGTTTGAATATTTATATACCTCTCTGAACTAGAAAGTGATGATACAGCACTCATTGTTAGAGATTTTTAATTTGTGGATTTTTTTAAGTTAAGCTTCACCAGATTAAAAACGAACAGTAAAAAACAAAACAAACAGCTGCAACTACAGTTTTTTGTAGCCACTTCAGCTTGACTCTAACATGTATGTGAGATCACATCCATAACTTATAAATTACATAAAATGTTACATTAATAAAATGTGAGAAGTTGTGCAGTTGGGGGGGGGAAGAACAGAGGGAAAGACAGTGCTTTGGAGGACATGAATTACTTAACAACAAATTTTCATTTGAAAAACAGCAGGTGCTGAAGGCTAATAAAAATTGTGTAGAAAGCTGAAATGAATACAAATGCTGTGAATATACTGGAAGTGTGTGGTGGTTCTATTCTGCAATGTCTACTTGACAAAGATTGCTCTGCAGCTAGCACAAACTATTCATCGGAATTAAATATTTAGTTCTACCATATCTGAGTTATGGGACTTTGTGAGCCCACCTTTTAGTAAATTGCCAGTTCTAAAGCCATACCACAATATCATTAATCTACTATGGCCAGGTGGTGTCCCCATCGCAATCTGAGTTTTGCATTGTGCAGCAGAACGCTCACAAAAGAAGTCTTACGGTTTCAAGATTTAGGTTATCTTTGAACTGTATTACCACTGTGCACAATTAGAAATAAAATATGACATCTTTAGAAAGACAGGTTATAAAGATGGAGACACTTTAAGGTCAACTGAAAATGTTTCACTGCAGCAGCACATATTTAAACCTTTTAGATAAATAAGCAACAGCTCGGAGCAAATATTATGGTTAAATGAACAGCTCTGGAATGAGATCTACTTCAGAACCTGAGAGAAGTATTAATGTGCTGGGAGACATAGCAGTCTCTATGTGTTTAATACTATGTATGTCAAAGTTTGACAATATATATGTCAAAAGAGCATATATGTCAGAGAACTTCGAGAGTATCAAAATCTGTAAGCAGAGAATTGCATAGGACAGGACAGCTAAAAAACCATTTGATTTGTTCTAACTAGAAAAGTCTTAATTTCTGAGAAAAAGAGAATGCACAAAAGTCTGTTTAAAACAGAAAAGCTGTAATGCGTACCTAAAGGAAAATCAGTGTTTGTAAGCTATAAGTGTATAAAAACAGCAATATATTCAGGAAAAAGGCATTCCCTTGTTTCCCTCTTTCTGAAGAAAAGTAAAGCTTCCTACATGCAGTAATTGTGAGTCTTAATCATAAAATGAGGGAAACAAATGGAAAAATGTTTGTTTTAATAACTTTTGCATACAGCAAAGTCAGCTATGTTCAGTTTTAAAGGACTGTGATTGACTCGCTCCTGACTCTGTATTACAAGTGTGTTAATTGTTCCCTTTGGAAGTGGAACTACCTTTTTTGACAAAGAAGTAAAATAGCTTTTGTATGTTTTGTACTACAGTTGCTTTAAAAATCCCTAGCAAACTATTTCTCTTTTTAATATTCTGAATTGACATGGGGATCCAAAAAAGTATACATATTGCAGCAATTAATAATTACAGATAGTTCTACCCAAGCACAGCTGTCAGAACTGCAATTCCCTCTGTGGAGACTAAGGAAAAATATATGAGTTAGGCCTGCAAAAATTAAAATTGTTTTAATAACTAAACAGTTACAGTGGTGAAATGTAGAACTAAGTTATGTTCTACGGTTGCAAGACATAAGAACAAGTCATAAATGTACTTATATTAATCCCCCCCTTTTTTTTTTTAGTCTAAAATAGTTTAAAAGACATAGAAGTAATTGCCTTAAGGAGAATGTATGCATGAAAGAATGCATTACTTAGGTCATTAATTTTTTTCTAAATATTTGTATGCTGATGACATTAGATTTAAGAGTCAATCTCAGCTGGAAAACGCAGGTCGACTTTCTTGGCATGAGTTTCATACTTTTATTTTTCTATCTAATCTACAATAAATATAGTCTTGCATGATCAGCCTTTAGCAATCCTCTTTATCCCCTACCTCAAAGTCTTCAAAATTTTTTTCTTGGAGTATTTGTTATAGTCTTAGCGGTTTCTAAGTCAAAACAACAGATCAATAGTTTCCTACCTCAGTATATTTGTTAGCTACCTGTCATCTAATACTACATCCAGTTTGATAGATGTATTAATATATTTTTTCAAAGAGCAGTTTCATTGCAATTTCAGTATTCTAGAATGGAAATTGTCTATCTCCCCTTCATCCTTATTATGACTGAATTAATTTCCGTTTTCTTCAGATATGGTTATTTCCATTTCCACTAGTTATCCTGCCTCCATCCTCGTGCTCCATGTTATCACCCTTACTGAAAACTGAGTTAATGTGTTCCTTGAGTTCAGGAGCAATATCTTGATCAGCTCTAATCTCATCCTCATTGTCAAAGCATGGAGTCACCATTTTATCTTATGACTAAGAGACCATTTTTATCAGTTTTAATTTCCCTCCTAAAATATAGTTGTGTTTGTCTTTTGACAATTATTACTTAAGTCTGATAGTTCCTCACCTTTAAGATATAGCTTTCTGGGACATCTCTTACTCTGTAGGCTGCTGGTTTTTTCCTAATATCCTTTCTGGGATGGTAATTCTTCCATTTAGCATTGCACCATTTCCCTTCAAGGTTCCCTTCCCACCTCCCCCCCTTCCTTGACTACAGTACAAAATGTGGTACTATCAATGTTATGCTCCCACTACAAGTATTTGCTATGTGTTACTCGTAACAGTTGTCAATGACTTTAAGTTTCTTGACTGAATAATTGAATTATTTTAAAACAGAAAAAACAGAAATATGTAAAATGCACTCCCTGAAATAATAACAAAACAAAAATAAAAGAATGATACCACCATATCATCCATCACAAAAAATTATCATCATTCGGATAACCTATTTTTGAATGAATACAGAGGTATAAAACATCCGGCACTCAGTTAACAATTCTGGACTGCATTTTGCAGGTTCAGTAATGAAAATTGTTTTGAGTAAAAGTGCTGCTTTTATTAAATAATGTTTTCCAGTTTTACAAACATTATTTCTTTAAATTTTTTCACTTTGTAGCAAAACACTATTCATATTACAGTCGCTGTAAAAACTCTTAGAAGCTATTTTCTCTGAACTGGAGTGATTAAAAAAAAACAAAAAAACCCAAACCACTACAGCAATCAACATTGTAATGTATCTTCTTTCTTTGTTGCTTGTCTTTCCTTTAGACATAAGGCAGCAGAAAATAAGTCTGCTAAGTAGGAAGTTGTTACAATAATAATAAACATAAAAATAACTACAGAGTTTTGATTTAGGACTTTATATTTTCCTCCAAAATAAAGCATTTTTACAACTCTTGTTCTACACATTCAATCTGGCTTCTGAAAGGAAAATAGCAACTTGCATGGACAAAAATTTATCAAGAGATAAGAACAAATGTTTCTATACCTTTTTTTCTCCACTGTGCTAGCTCAAAGAATATCTTCAGACTAAACAACTTCTCTTTTTCCCTGCATCAGGATGAAGACAGTGTGTTGCACCAATCTAAGAAGAAAGAAACTTTTCCTAGTCTTCCAGAGGAATTGTTATCCTTTATTACATTAAATAGAAAAATTCTCTTTTACAAAACAAGAATCCTTGCACAGGAGCTGTGTAGCTAATGTCTCCTTTACAGAACGTAAACAGCATCTCCTAACACTTGAAAGAAAATAAAGATGTTGAGGCAACAGATCTATTGCATGTAAAATGAGAAAACTCTACTTTTTATCATGATCTGTAGTGGAGTAGTCCACTGACCAGATCAGGAGTATTATCAGTCATAATCATTCTCCACAGCTACAACTTTGTTATTTCATACTGAAGTAGTGCTTCTCCCCTTCCTATGAGGGGCCAATAACTCTGAAATATCCTGCACCTGATGCTGCGGCCAACTGTTTTTCTGGTTGAAATCCTGTATTTTGCTCCCTCCAAATATCTTGCAGCTATTTCACTGTAACAGGTAGTTTTTCTTAAAATTGAACCAGCCTTACCTTCTGCATAGAAGGTAATTTTTCAGTTTGAACGGATGGTCTTTTTAATGGGTTTGTTGCTTGATTAGATTCCCAAGACAAAATCAGTTAGGATGCACAAGATATTTTGCTGTGAGAAGCTCTGGAAGTAAGAGAAGTTTTTGTGAGCATAATTTAGATTTTACTGAATTTAGATTTTACTGCAAGGACCTCTAGGTCCTAGATCTCATTTCATAGCCAATCTTCAGTATTTATTCCAATTTTGTCCAAGTAAAAAATATTGACTAGCGTGGCAGGGGAAAAGGTGGGGTTTTTTTTCTTTTTCTTGCTATTTTTAACATTATACTTGTGACTTAAATGCGATTCTGCAGCACTAAACAAAGAAAATATTGCCCATAGTTTTTTAAAATAAATATCCAAGGAGATTACCTAAAGAAGCTTTTGCAAGAAAATAAATAAATATCATATGAGTAAATGCAGGAGGATTCTATGAATTTCTTTAAAGGTGCATCATGTTGCACAATGACCCCCTAGGAATTGTCCGTTCTACTGATCTCAAACCAAAGTACAATACTGCCTCCTCCCTCCTGCCCCCCCTGTCACTGTACTAATGCAGAAACCTGGTTTTGAGAATATGCCTTTCCGAAATACTTCTCTTCAAGGTATGTTGTTAGGGTTTTGTCTCCTATTTAGATTTTTGCCGTTATAAAACTGTAACTTCAGATGCAAGCAGAGATGCCTTTACTGAGGAATTAATACCATGGGGAATAAGATGTAAACAAACAATCAAAGATGCATCTATGATAGCATTTGTTTCTCATACTTTGCAATCTTATATTACTAAATGAACATCTGAAAGCAAAACTAATTAGAAACAGTGTTAAACTTGCTATTATTTTATTATCTTTCAAGAGAGAAAAAGATCAACAAAAAGAGAAGTGGGGAATTATACAACATAGATTTTTAAACTGTTGCAAATTTCAACTTTGAGAGATCAGAATCTCTCTAAGCTTTTGGCCATTATTAAGAAAGAGGCATCAACTAGGCAAAATGCCTGCAACATTGGCAGGCCTCCTGCCTACCTCCTCACAGCTCTTAAATACCCTGCACCTGTTCAGCCCACCTTTGCAACCGACTTGCTAGTTTCAGCCAGAACATATTTAGAAATTGTGTTAGCAAGAAAATTCCAGTGTGCTCTTTTCCTATTTATCAGAAACAAATGCATTCTTGTCTGGTCTTGAATGTAAGATTTAATTTCTAAAATCTTACACATTTTAAAAGAAGTCTCAAAAAACAGTAAATATTCAAGTGAGCCTCAGATTAGATAAACTCTGCAGAAGTTTGCAGTAACGCTTATATATGGAAATACCATCCATGTGCAGTCTGTGATAAAAAATTCTGGAATTTATTGTTCTTTTTAGCCTTTCTACAATATCTTTGCATTTTCATTTAGCTTCTATTCTTCAGAGAAGCTTACAATTAAATTCATAGGATTTCTCAAAAATCTATAGAAATACATTAAATTCCTATACATTAATCCATGAGAGATATCCCACAAGATTCCAGAATGCTGCATTTGATGCACATCAATGCTGGCTTCATGCAAGTCATTTAAAAAATGCATAGCACACTATTTCTGAACTGAAGATTATGGCCCAAACTGATACTAACTTTATAAAGATATTCTGTTTGGTCCCTGTGCTGTATATTATATTTTTTTGTTTCAGTACAGACTGGGCTGGGTAACTGATAGTTACTGCACTCTGCTCAGTTGGGTCCATCCCTGAGAGTACTACAACAGGGAAAAGCACACAGGGAGGACCTAACAGCAAAGTTCAAGGTCCCTATGGCAGCACAGGCTGATTCCAGAAATTCTGAGAAGAGTGAGAAGCAGTGATATTCTTCCTAGGGACTCAGAAGGGATTTGAAGGTTTGCTGTAATCCGGAAAACAATTAATAAGTTGCTGAACAGAGAACAAACCTGTAGGAAGAGAAATGCCCTGAAAAGCCACAGTAGGCAAGAGGGAGATTTCCTTTCAAAACTTTTTATTTTTGTACATTCTCATTAAGAATTTTCTGTATTGAGAATTCTTTTTCCAATAGCACTTTTATAACAGTCAGAAGGTCTTCAGGGGTACAGTGCACAGGAATTGAATCTCCAGCTGTTGTTGCTAACTAAGGGATTTTATCAGGTCCCACATACTGAAAAGATGTCCTTTTAATATGAGGTTGATAGAAAGTCTTAAACAAAACTACCTGACTACAGGTAGAACAGCTAAAACTCGTGTCATTTACTATTCATACTTCTTATTCTGCTCCAATAATCAGACACAAAGAAGAAAGGATGAAGGGCTGTCAGTCAAGGAGAGATTTACACTGAAGACTTGTTTCCACCATAAAACTCTTGCATAAAACAAGAGTAGAATGACAAAGATGTTAAATTGATATTATACTTAGCAGGGGTCAGTTAGAGAGTTTTTGGCTATCAGTTTCAAACATTTCTTCTCTCAAATAAAGACCTTCCTTGTGACAGCACATTCAATACCAAATATCTAAATGCAAAAATCCTATAAAACGTTTGCCTTGATTTTAAAAGCTATTTTCTTTTGTCTTTACAAGATACTACAGCTCAGATACCATAACACCTTTTCTTCACAATATTATGGATTTTTTGTAAAAAGCCTTTTAACAGTTTCTTTAACATTTATTGGGGTTTTACTGTGGAATGTATAGATTTTATCAAAAAACTCTAAAAAAATACATTAAAATCCACTGAATTAACACAGAATTAAGCAGTCTTATGGAATTCTAAAATGCTTATATATGGTCTATAACAAATCTGATTTCATGAAATCTTTTGAAGAATGAATAGGATAACATCCCCCAAGTAGAGGCTACAAATACAATTGACAGTGCTTCCAAGCAACTAACCCTGCAACCAACTAAATTATCGGTATTACATGTTTATTTCAACATTTGAATTCTCTACTGTAGCATTTGCATTTCTTGAGACCATTATCATCTCAAAGCTAGAATATTATGGAAAAAGGGGAATCCAGTTTAAACATTTTGCCCTTGGAGTTAAATTGTGATTACATTCAGTGGTTTTTTTTCCACTAAACTTAAAAAAAAGCAAAGATAATGAAACTGAAGAAATGCAGTGGGGCAGCCCATAAATAAACATCAGTTTCCTTTTTAAATCTTGAGGGTATTTCCAGGAGCACAGAACCATTCTCAGGTTTTACATTTCATTTCCTACAACGTATTTTCAAAGAATAATGTTCTGTCAATCAGAAGCACATAACAGATCTTCAGCACATACAAACTGTTACAGCTCCACTGACAACACAACTGTTTATGTGGGGCACCCAAGACACTTCAAATGGAAAAACACTGAATTTCCTTGCATTTCTCCTACAACCTGACCTTCAGTTAGTTTGCAGAGGCGCCAAGATCATACAATCCACAATACCATATGCTGCTTTCTCTCTTATGTTTATAATTAAGTTACACTTTTAAAAGCTGCAAAAGCTTTTTGATTTAGTTATGACACTGTGCTTCCCTCTGAAATTGAAGCATTTCCTTTTTAGACTCTTCTGGTCCTTTCATCCCCTTCCAGTGCCTATGCAGCATCTTAGCAGGATGATTGTTTTCCCAAGGACCTTAACTAAGGACATTTACTGCTCATGTTTGGATGACTAGTTCATTAATAGTCCTATGTCCTTCACAGAAAGTTGTTTTTATGTTCTAATGATCTTTCCAGAGACCAGAAACATAAACCAGGTCATTATGAGTTAATTCAAATCAACGTCAAATGACCTTCTAATTTTCATTTCACAGTTGATAGCCTTAGCATCTGCTTTTGGCAACAGTTCTACTGAAATACTCTTTTATCAGATATTTTGGGAAGTTTTTTCATCTTTCTGAAACCATGTCTAATCAAGAGGGCAGCAGCATGAACACATACCACCATTTTGTAGGAAAATGCCTGGAAGTTGGAATTCTCTTCAGTTTAAACATCTCTGCTCTAAAGTTTCTCTAGGATTTACACTGAATAAATGCAGGACAGAAAAATTTCAATTAACGTTTAGGCTTAAATTTCATTCAAAGCATGCTTTCAATTTTGTTTACTTGCAGGATTATGCTAAGGGGCAACACCATCATGAAAAAAATTAATGCATTTATTGCTTACATAGGTAGTAAGCATAGACCATACAAGGATATTCAACCTCAAAGTTTTGGTACCTGCTGAAAAGAACTTGTTTTGTGGTTTTGGAATTAGTGCCTGAAGAAGGGATTAGTGCACTCTGCCACTATGGCATTTTATTTTCCTTGTGTTAGTTAGGCAGTAAAACTTCCCTTCCTAACTGTATTTTAGTGATTAATGACTGCCATACTCCTCAAACAAGCATACATTAGTCTATTTTATTTGGAAAGAATAAACTTTTATTTTGGTGGTGTTTCTCCTCTAGCATTCCCATACTAAAAGGTTATCTAATTACCTCTTTCTTGATTTTAGTTTACTAAATAATGGTTGACTGAAAAATTTACATTTTTGTGGTATACTTTGAGCTTTACTGCCAGATTTGTGTTTTTTGTTTTGTGTTTGTTTTTTTCTTCTCTCCTAATCTCACTACAGGCTGGGGAGATGCAAAGTTTTATTTCCCTGAGCTGTGTATGTCTGGTATTTCCACCTTCTGCTTTCTGGGTGCATCTTCAGAGTTCAGGAGTTATGCATTCACAGGCTGTCTCAGCAATACGTTACCCTGCCACATTTCAAATCTTGAGAATAACTAAGAAAAGTAAGAAAGTATACCCTCCAGCTTTGTTTTTTTCCACCGAAAGTGATAAAAAAATCTATTAAAGATCCTTGGTGCATGGATACATAAACAGTTTGCCAAGTCATACCCAAATCCTCTTGCATATGATTTTTGTTAACTTTTACATGAGTAAATTTACTCCTAAGTGCTTTAAGGTAGAGCTCTCAGAGCAATGTGGTACATAACAGCTCACACGCAACATTGGCACTCACGTTATGTCACGCTTGTCCTGAAGTTTACCAGGAAAGATATTACAAGAGACATACAAGTGGTTCATATCACTGTCTTTTAAATTCATGAAGCCATGCTAATCACATACATCTTTTCCTGCAGCGTATCTTCCTACTTGCATGCTGTGATCAAATTGGTGCTTTTCACCAGCCAAAAAAGGGAAATCAGGCTCATCCAATTTCAAAAGTCTACTTAAAAGAAATTATTTATCTTACTTTTTATTTAACATAGATCTTGCTTCAGTGTCATAATCCTGCTGACACTCCTGTCTTGCAGAGTTCCTCAAAAAATCTGTACAGATGTCTCTTTAAAAAAACCAAACAACCTGGAAATTAAAAGCAGTTCCCTACCTACTTATGTATCCTTGCATAAAATCATAAGCAGATCACAAAAAACCCCGAGATTATTATGAAATTCCTGACTCACTGATAAGTAAGTAGCTATTATTTGGAGAAGATTCTGGGACAACAGAAGGTGGAACAAAACTGGATAATCACATCATTCAAATTAGATACCTATTTTAAATTACACAAATTAAGTTGAAACCAAGAGCTCAGAGTCCCTCTTGGCCATGGATAAAGCTGATGCTCTCAGCTGGAGAATTTAAAACCCAGCATGGTGTTTTGAATGTTTAGGCAATTTCTGCTAATCTAAAGGAAAAGGGTTGGTACTGTCCTCTGAGAGCTGTACTGAAATCTGTTGGTTATTTCAGATAACTTCTACTCATCTCATTCCTTTATCTACGCCTTATTCTATAGCATTCTTGCCCAAGTCACTTCTAAACCAAAGGAATGTAATTTGTTTTCATTATTTCTATCCTTACACTTCTAGGCAAACCTTTAATGATTCAATGATAGTCTGTCACTTCTATTTTGTTTCAGAATCACCCAATTAAGAATGGTGGTTTGGATCTGAGGCTCCTTGAGGATTTTATTTTCCCCGAACAGAAGAATCACAGTCTTTATTTAGATTCTGTTGTATCTAGAAATCATCATGTTATCCTAACAAGACAAATTCATATTTTAGTACATAATGATACCCAAGTAGGCTGTTCACACAAATTTAGTTAGTGCTTACAAGCATAACATGAATCAGTGTGTGGGTTTATTATTGTGCTGCTGTCTATATTTTTTCCTATTTAAGCACACATTACATTGCTAAATGTTTGACTGATACTCTTGCATGCTAAATTTACACTTAAGCTCTACATAATTATTTCACTATCAGTTCTACATTCTGTGGTTTTTTTCCAGTTTCATTTGTTTTTTACAGTCTAACAGTCCTTGCTTTCTAGATTGCTGTATTTTAACCACTATCATGTTTCTGTGGAAACAAAGGGTTTTCAGACTTTACAAAATTTTGAATCTTTCCTCTATTCTGTGCAATTCTTTCTTTTCTGCTGTTTGAAACCTTTGAAATAAGATGCACATCTCCTCAACATTAATCTGAAAAATACTTTGGCGGGAATTTCTTCATTGATTCATACAAACTTCTCATAATAGAGCCTCAATGGCAGATGTGTAAATGAACAATATTAACATGAATGTTATTTGATATAGAAATGGTTGGACAGAACTTTTGCAATAAGTTATATTTTACTACTCTGTTACTTGGAATTAGATTCAAGATCAGAAGCAGAACAACCAAAAGCTCACTTGAAAAGACTTCAAGATGAAAATATACAGCTGCTAAAGGAAACACCCCCAATTCTGTTTATCATGCAATTCCCCCCCACCCCATAAATGCATTATAAAATTAGGGATCCAGACTGCAATGATGAATTAACTCTGTAAGTGGAAGTTTAATTGAAAAATATTGAATAACAGCATATTATTCTTTTGGCTTTCTTCTGTCTACAGAGTAGAAAGATTTGTAAAGCGTAGCTTATTCTAAAGCTATGTTTTGTTTCTGATTACTGGTAGCATATTCAAAGACTATGATATAAGGCAAGGTCATAACATCACCAGCCCAGGACTCAAACCTGAACATACTTTAAGCAAATAAATTCCAACTCCCCTCTCTTTCCTCCCTTGCCAGTTTACATAAACCATCCGGTTTCATCATCCAATACTTCACAGAAATACTGTTTTCAGTAAAAGTATTTGAATGAAGAGAGAGGTTTGGTTTTTTTTTTTGCAAACAAGAAGGTATAGAAGAAATGAGAATCAGAGAAAACAGCTTTCTCACTGGCAGAGAGCAAATGTGATCACCCACTGTGGTTTAAGTTCTATCCATGTATGTGCTTTGCTGACTTTTTTTGTTTTGATTAACTGCCATATTTGACATCTGTCTTGATATGATCTGGAACCCAATCATTTAAGCTTTTTCCTGGAATTTCTCATTTTTACATGAAGTAGCTATTCCTAGTTTCTCTAAAGTGTTGATATTTCATTTCAATCCTAGCACAGACTTTCTAAGTATATATTCCTAATTTCAGATGGATGCATAAAGCCATAAATATCTCAAAACCCACTTTGATTTAATTCAGATATTCTTGCACCTAAGTGCTATATCCAATAGTGATGGTCAGGAAAAAAAGTACCCATAAAGGAACAATGTACTTTAGAAGCAATGGGAACCAAGTGATATAAAAAAATAATTAAAAAACCCAATAGGTTTACCCTTTTAAGATACAGACACTGAGCTTTATGGTCAATAAAGCACTCCTCTTTAACTTAATGTCTTGGAAAACCATTCTGTTAAATTAAGGAAACATACTATAGTGAATATTTCTCTGCATGTTACTAATGAAGAGCAAGTTGCTGTGCTGTGTAAAGGTTCTGTCTTCTTCTACCTTGTGTTAACTGCGTGTTGGCTTCTTGAAATAAAAGGTTGGCTTTCAGTCAACATTAGACTTCCCTGTGAATGATAAGGCTGCAGCGCAACGGTGGGAGTTTAGGCCTCAAGATATCAAGATTTCCATTAAGGAGATTTGAAGCAAACAGTGCATCCGCAAGAGATTTACTTATTTGTAAACATAATGTAAACATTATTTGAAATAATTTAGTATACATAGAAGCCTTATTTATTGTGAGATCTTTCATAATAAAACCTCTAAACTCTCTTTCATGTCTCTAGAGAGTAAAAACTCCCTGCCTCCTGTGAAAAACCTGTTCTTCAAGGATAAGTAATTTTCAGGAGTCTTCTATGCCCATTTTCTTCCAGGCTGAGGAACCAGATGACTGAGATCTACTTATTTATAAAAGTCTCAATTCCTTGCTGCTTATTACTCATTAGGTGTAGTACTGCAAAACTAGTACCTTTAACTAGTACCGAAATGAGCAAGGCTTGAGACTGCTTTGCAGCTTGTGGAAAGATTCTTACTGCTGTGCTGCTAAAAAATTAATTAGACTTTTCATTAATTATAAGACATATCCACAGCACAGCTCTTCTTTTAAACTACCATGACAATACAATAAAATGCTGTTCAGGAAAAATAACAGCATAATACTGAATTTTTAAAATACCTATTGTGAGAGTACTGTAGCAGGGAATGGAAACTGTGATTCGGTGGACAGATTTGCCATATGGTAAGCTTTTAGTGCCAGCATTAACTGAATCCCCCAAACCAGCATTTTGCTTTTCAACAATAGAAAAAGTAAAACCTACTTGTATGGAGAGAGGAAAACCAACACCAATTGATGTCAGAACTGATCTCAGTCTAAATTATCTATACCGATACCAGATCCTCTTTTCTGAGGAAACTATCCTTGCAAGTATTTTCTGTCATGAGTATTAGGTACGTACAGATGTTTTCAAGTAGTAGTGAAGGATTTCAATACTATAGTCTCTGGTGCTTTTGCTTTGCTTCTGACACTTGCTGCTCCATTGCTTTCTCTCACCTAGCTAACAAAACACCTTCTCAGCAACTCTTCTACAGAGGACTCCCCAGGGCTCTGACCCTTTCGTTTCCCTCGCTTTATTGTGGGCATATTCTGCAAGTAAAGACATATTCAATCTCCAACTTACCACGTCACAAATACCAGATCTATAGAAAAGTAGCAATTATATCTATGCATATTGTGGAAAGCACTGATGTCCTGGAATGGATCATGTGCTACATAGCAACTTTTATATCCCACTACAACACTAAATTTCTGTAATATGTGCACGCTGCAAACATCTGGCTGCAAAACAGGAGAGCTAATCAACTTAACCTGTTAAGTCTAACTGAGCAGAACAAGGTCCCTCTGAGCTTTTCTTGGCATGCAAGAAATTAAAATGCTTCTGTGAAGACCTGACCTTGCTGTCCCAATAAGTTATATAGAAAAATTTTGTTGACTTCAGTAGAGGTTTATCCAACTCTTGATAAAATCATAGGTTTTCTTTTTTTTTTGAAAGTGCATCTGTTCTAAGTACTATCCCTAAATACATCTGCCACTGTACCTGTCGAACCTCACTTGTAGTATTTCTTCAGCCTCAAAGTGGGCAACTGCATTTAATTTTCCTCATGACAGAGTAGAATGTACCAGAACACCTTCAACATTTTCAAAAGATGGGGCAATACCATACTGCTAGCTTAAGAGAGAGCTCCCCCCAAAATCAATGCTTACTTCAGACATGTCAGGAAAAGAATCAGTTACAACGTCTAATTTTCTCCAAATCAAAAGGACTATGAAAGCACAGCAATTCCTATTAAAAAAAAAAAGACATCTACTGATGTCTTATCTGTCTTTGATTGGTATTAAAAATGCTATATAATGAAAAACTTAAAATACATATTACAAGATGACTTACACATGAGCTGTATAAGACTGTTTTACAGGGAGAACAAAGAAAGTGTTATCTGCTCCAAAGAGCAAGATGCTAAAAAGGAAACTCTTAGAATACACATTCAGCTTATCACAGACACTAATAAACAGCTCGCAGATTCATGCATTTAGCTAATCAGAGAAATGTTGGGTACTCAATACTGGAGATTTCATTCATACAATTTTTATGAGTGTTGCATGCATGATCAACATGAGGATGAATATACTGAAAAGGGAAATGTTTCTCTTTAAAATAATCTTTTCGGGGGGGGGAAGACTGAGACTTCTTGAATAATTAAAAATCAAAAAAATATAGGTCATGCTTTTCTGAAACTTACAAACTTTTTCAGGACTTTTTTCAATAATTTAAAGGATACTGAATTAAGGTTTAAGTTGCATACCCATTAAAACACATGGATCTTATCAAGTTTCATGAGTCCACTAAAATGGAACGTTAAGTATCTTGAAAAAAGCCAGTCCAACGACATTTCTGTTTTGACCCCAGGCCAAGACAGGCTCTAGAGAGAATTAGACAATTTAACTGAATATTTCAGAATTTTAAAGGAGCATTAGTTTGGCTGGAAAAAAAAGATGACTGTTCCAGGCATAAGGGGATCCTATATTACAGGAAGTGTTTCATGCATCTGTATTCATTCCAAAGTTTCTTCTGTATAATATATCTGTCCTGTTAATGCAAAGTCAGCCCTGGGAACGCCTGGAGATGCTGGAAACGAAATCAATTTCTATTTTATTCAGAGGAAGAAAATAAGAAGAGAGAAGGCTTTAGAAAACCTACTGTTGTGGAAAGGATCAAGAAAAGTAGAACTGCCCTAAACATAGCCTACTAAGTGGAGAAAGAATTGAATCAAGAAACCGATTTGCCATTCACATGAGACATTTGTGAGCTTGTGTCCTTAACTAATACCGGTCTTTCCTTTCCTTTGACATAAACAACAGTGACCATCAGGATAAACTGATTTTTTTCTCCAGATTTCTTTCCTGTTCTTGATGTGGGTTTTCCCCTACATAGAGTTTGTTCAAGGACATTTTCAGTTTCATGATCTTGGAGGTCTGTGACAGATGAACACAGCTAGCCCCAGGGTAGATACTCTGCTCCCAGAGTGCCAAACAGTTGGGGTAAGCAGTATTTTTCAAACTGTCTCTCAGAACCCCTCAGGGAGTAGAGAAGAATTCAAATGGCATTGCGAAGGATTAGAAAAAATATAAGTAGAAAAAAATGTAAATAAAAAGTAGAAAAAATTGAAAGCAGTGGCTCAGCTCCCCTGGACTAGGGCAAGGGGTTGGAGAGTGAAGAGTGTTGCAGTTTCTCGGTTGTGGATGTCTCTGAGCCAGGAGTTGCTGACTTCTTTTACCAGCTGGTGATTTCCTAGGTTTTCTTCCTAGGTCAGGGGACTAAGTATGTATTGCAGTAGCCAGAAATTACACCTGGTTCTGATTCTGCTGTGCTAAAAATAGCGGTGCCTTGACTCTAAATACTGCAGGAAGACAGGTAAACCAAGATTTGGACTTTTGGAAATTGTGGGAAATGCTGGTGTAAAGGGAACAAGAAGGTGTGACCAGTAGGGCAGTACCAAAGACAGTAACTGTTTTGTTTTTCGTGGACGTAGAAGAAGACAGAGGCTCAGTCTTCTCCTCTCCCTTGATTTTCACAGCCCCTTTTTCTGTCTGTGTTTGCACAGCCATGGCACTTGCCTGCTCAGCCTTGTGGGCTCTCTATCAACTAAGGAGAAATGCTGACCTTTGAGGTAATCAGATCCAGCGTTTTTGTCTGTGTTGGGCAGCGTCATCCAGAACTGCTTGGGTGTCAGTTTGGTCAGCAAACCACATGGACTAAGAGCACAAGGAATAAATTAGCCAAAATGGAAACAGAAAGTCAGGTCTATGAGAGAATTGATCCTGGAGGAAGATGGGGAAGAACAGAATTTATGAGTTTGGGAGTGAAAGTTATTTCACATTTCTAATACTTCGTTTTCTTTTCAGAATTCATAACTCACATGGGCTTTGAGGGAATGATATAAAGAGGCAATGCTTGGAAACCAAAACTGAGAAAAGATTTCTGTAAACTCTTTAAACTGGAAACTGCTGGGTATAGGACCACTCTAACCTGAACGCACTTAAAGAAGTTTATTTCTTGTACAAAAATAAGCTGCAACTCATAATGGTTTCCAAATGCATTAAGCAGACAGCACATTTCCCAAAGGGCATATTTATTCTACAAAAATCAACAAACTATAGAGGGAAATCAATCAGGTATCCAGCTTACAATATTTTAAGTTTTCTGCAGCTGAGAATAAAGGGCTACCAGTTACTGGAATTGTTTTTCTTTTGAGTGATGAGGAAAACATCTGTGTATAGAGGAAGTGATGAATACATTCTGGTAGCAGAATGCTCCACATTCTTATTGAAGTTTATAGAAAGAGTAAAATTTACAAAACTGACACTAGTATAAGATAAACAACAATTTGGTGTAAAGAATGTTTTTTTATGACCTGTTTTTCACTTTGAAGGGGTGCATGCACTCAGGTATACATACCAGATGGCACTTAAGCCTCAGATACATATTTATTTTTAATTACTTTGATACAGCTCTGAATATTAGAGCCAGATAAGAACTTGCAAATAGTTGCCAAATCCTAGTGATTTCATCAGGAAGGAAGTTCAGTTTCTGAATCAAGTGTAAGACTATAAACACAGTATCTTCTTGATTTTAATGAAGACAAATAAACAAGTTCCTACTCAGCTTGTGTGTGAGCTTATACCAAATATTGACTTTCTCTAAACTATACTTCATGGTTGAACATGGAAATTTTTGGCCTAATGTCACTTTTTCACAGTTTAAATCAAATCCCTTGAGCCTTTCTGGAATAGCTAGAAATTTAAAAAAATAGCCAAAAAGATTGGCTATTTCATTGGTTCTTTCATTTTTGTCTATCAATAGCAAATCATTAAGCGGAAAAAAAAGCAATTGAAACTCAAATTCCTGGCTAGTGTCAATGGGAACTACTCAGCATATCAAACAAGAGGAAAAAAGTGGAAAAAACCACCAGGAGTTGTAAGTTTGTGATTAGTACTGAAATACCCAATCAAATTTCTACCTAATTCTACTAAATTCATTGTGTCGCTCTGAAAACAAACACTATATCCGGTTTCCCTGACACTGCAGTCAGTGGCTAAACACAAGAACAAGTTCAGACTGAAAGGAATTGAAAAAGTAAAATTCATTTGTCTTGTAAAATGCAAAGTTCAGTTCTTGTAATTCAAATGGCTTCAGACAACGCTGATGCTTTGTGCTTTTTGCAGGCCAGGAACAGATATAAAAGATTCTGTGGGCTAAGTCTATTAATCATAACTTCTAAGGAAATTAAAAACGTGCACTTGAATATTCTACTGCTCTTCCCTGCATTTATTCTTTTGACAACTGTTTTTCTTGAGAAACCATTTATAAAGCTCTAATTATTCACAGTTCCATTTATAAAGTGAGTCTGAGGCTTCAAAACAGTGCTTTTTATCATTTTATGATAACCATTGTACCATTTCACAGGGCATTGTACAAAAAGCCAGAGCCCTCTGCCTACACAGCCACAAGCTAAATGTTCTTGACCCTGAAATATATAAAACTGTTGAAGGACTGCTGCAAAAATAGTATCAAAATACTCCAGAGAAAGCTCTCTATACTGTTTCTTTTCCTCCTAGACAAATCAATCCTAGTGACAGAGCAGTGTTTGGAGACCACCCACCTGCAAGCTGACTAGTTTCTCCACCAATTCATCAGTGAAAACATATGCAATAGTCAAGTGTACCAGAGGCTCCAAGTATCATCACACTGCGATGTGAACATGATAATTGTGACTAAGGAAAGATTTTGCTTACACTAACTGGGGCAGGAAGGGTATTCAGCCCCAGAGAGCTGCCTGCAAATCCCTCCACAGTGCAGAAAATCATCAGGAACCTTCAGCAACATTTCCATAGCGTGAAGCAGTTTTCTCAAGAGCTTGAAAGCCCCTCTGTCACATTGCTGTCCCCTCACTGACATTTATTAAAATCACCTGCAATATCATCTCTTTTCTTAAAAATAATTTATTATGAAGCTAAGGCTCTGCGAAGTGCCTTCAGGCTATCTTCAGCCTATTTTTTAAGCAATTTGTAAAGTAATATATATGGGAGAAATGTTCCTAAGATATAAATGCATAAAGAAAGCAAACGCACCTGCTTTATCCCAGCTCAGCACCAAGGCAGAATACTCAGACCTTTGTGCTTAAGGCACTCCCCAGAGGCCAGGAGGTGTTGGTTTGAACACCACTAGTAGGTATAGGAGCCAGGTCTCCTCCGCTCTGGAACAGTGCTTTAATCCTGAATGTACTGCTCTTCCTCCAACGCCATCTTCTTCAAAAGCAAAGAGTTCAAGAACTCCTTCTTTGGAAGGAAGGATATCAGACTTCAAGTAATGAGGGGATAGGCAGCTCGACGACAAGCATTGCGGAGTTTGACCTTGACGACTGAGCCTTGTGTCCTTGAGAAGAGAGCAACAAGTAAGAGGAACGCGAAGGAGGAAGTGGGAAAGTGCCGAAGGAAAATGAAGCAATATTTAAAGGTCAGAGAACGGCTGTGTATTTAAAAGAATAGTCTATGTGTTTGTGTGTAGCTACGCGTGATCAAAAGGCTGTGCCCTATCAGTAAGCTGCTGATAGCACGTGAACACTTGAGTTTTGTATAAAAGGAAAGTTACACCATAATAAAGGGTCTTTGGTTGCTGCCTGCCAGAGTGCGTGCCGTTAATCCCCACAAAGTAAGGCAATCTTGCAGGAGGTGGAGGCTATTTTCCTGACACTGGAGAGGAACTGAAATCTCAGAGGGGCACTGACTTTCAAACCCCTCTCTATCTTTGCACAGATAGCTCCAAGGAGTCTTCTCTGGTCAGATAACTGACCTCATTGGACCCCATCCTGAGGTGCCATGTCCTCCACTGGGCACTATGCAAGCAACTGGGGTTGAGCATAGTACGTAAAGTAGGCTTTTTACTCATCCCATTTCAGTAAGGTCATTTTTGTACACTGAAAAATTATCATTATGTAATTTAGATGCATTAACTTTTGGCTATATCTTCAATGCCTCTGAAAGGGAATGGTTAGTGTGCTATGTCTGAAGGGACTATTAACTCAGATTAAAGAGGGAATTTGGCAGGTACAGCACATACACAGGATGAATTTTTATTTTGAAGCCAAGAGCAACAGTGAAAATTCTCATTTGCCCAAAGTTGATCATGTCAGATGACGTCATGTCAGATAGAATTGAATAGCCATCAAACATTATGTGACACTATTTCACTACACTTGCATAGCAGCAACTGAAATGATAGAAATGGAGCCATTGCATAAATGGGAACATACTGAAGTTATCTGAGAGTGTGAGCAGGTGTCCTAAAGTGTAATTAGCACTTCACAGCCCTTTTGTTCCTTTAGACTAATCTGCCTAGAATTGTCAACTTACAATGGCATACAGCTGCTGAATAGATCTCCCTACATCTGCCATGCCTATAAACCCAAAATCATTCTCAGTTTTGTGAACCAGCTTGAGAATTAAGAAAATACAAATTCAAAGAAAAGAATGTGTATTTCAAATATTTCTCAGCATTGTTCCTTTCCTCTAACATGCTAGCTGACAAGTTAGGCTGAGTTTTCTAATGGTTTCTACTTTTCACACTTCAGAAATAATTAGGAATACATTTCACATCCCATTCTCCCCAACATCCTTTTTAACCTATTTTGAAACTGAGCAATCAAAGCATCATGTAGCAGATGTAGTTGAATATTCGGTGTCTTGAACAGAGGGGGAGGAAAAAAAAAAAGTCTTGATTTATGATCAAAATCTAGTTTTCCATCTATACTCAATTCTTTTTCCATTTCAACCTTTATGTAAAAAGAAATAGGGCTCATATTTTAAAACATTTTAAAAAAAGAGACACGGGCTTCTGGATTTTTGTCCTGAATTCGACTCTGATAAGCCTATTATGTATTGTCAAGCTAAGAGTCAAACCTCAATTCCAATACACCTTTTAAAGCTACAGATAATGTGCTTCCATTTAAATCTCTAGGTTAAGATCCCTTTAAAACCAACCATCCAACATGAGACAGTATTTAAGCTGTTGTTCACTCACTGCTAACCCTTCTCCCCAGAAAAAACATAAAACACAGACCAAAGAAGAATTTACTTGTAAATTGGCTTTAGTCAACATCAATCTATTTTCAAGAGAAAAAACAGAAGTGTGTGTAAATTCTGCTACAAGAGGAGATCTGTCAGGGAAGAGAGACAGTTTTGCTCTACCACAGGATGAGTTAGCAATGAGATTAAAATTAGAGATACAGGGCCACATTTTCCAGTAAACATTACAGAGGAAAAACAAGATTTTAAATGTCACAAAAATGAGTTACCAGAGTTACCAAAAATAAATATGAAAACAAAAATTACCAGAAACACCTGGCAAATGTGTTCGTCAGACTTATGTCAATATTGCTAGTGTTGAAAATAGAAATATTATTTTGTTTCAATTTCTTCATTTCAAAATATTGTGTTGTGAAATATACTTCTATTTAAATTTAACACACCGGTAAACAAGATACTGAAGAATTGGCTCTTTTCTCTGTGCTGTGACCAAAGTTTTGATTAGAGTGAATTTGCCATGAAGCTGTTGGGGAATTCAGAGCAAACTCTCCAGCTGCCGCAGCAGCATGTGGTGCCAGGCTAAAACTATTGGGCTTGAGAAATGGAAAGCAGATTTCAAGTCCTTTAAGTTCCATCAAGAAAACTGTGTAAAGCAAGTCCAGTTAGTCTATGCAGACTAAAGATTTTATCCTGCTTGAAGAAATTCCATTTTCTGATGTTACAGTTCTTGGGAGAAGATACCCTATTCATAGCTCTGGTTGTTAAACCTCGAGTTCCACAAAAGAAAACAACTGTAATCTATCCCATAAAGGAGAGGGCAAATCATGTACTGCTTTCAAATAGCTATAAAACAGGGTGTGTTAGCAACTCAGTAAGCCATTAAATAATTTTGTTCCTGGGCTTGAATTCCTTAGGGTCCATTTAAAAGAAATTAGGAGCTTTTTACGTGCAGAAAACTCTGAAGTGCATGCTAAAATAATGTGTCAAAAATTATATAAATTTAGAAGCAGTTGGTTGACTAAAACAGCTTTGCCAACAATGCATTTATAAATGTATTGGTGTTATTAGAAAATACTAGAGCTATTACAAAAGTATATGAATGCATTAATAAATCATAGCAATTACACAGCATTTTACATCTTTACAGTGCCGTGCAGAAGTGTAGTACGCAAATATCTTTCATTATTAGAATTTTATTGTTTAGCTAAATGCTTTTCCTTTCCCTGTTTGTGGCAAACCTCACAACTGGCTATTCCCTCAGACTTATCCACCTTTTTCCAGCTGTCCCTCACATTAAGCCACTCTCTCATTTAACCCTCAATGCCACTTTCTTGCTTGTTGCCTCAGTCTACAAATTCAGCATACCTGCTGTAATGGAATCTCCCACAAAAATTCTCAGGATGATAAAAAGATAAAGTTTCCTGGGAATGCTCTGACTTTGTATCAGAAAATACTGATTCATTGAATCAAATAATTTGCAGAGCACATGAGGGAAATGGGAAAGACTTTTTCAGGCCAGGATAGACCCTTTTAGTCAGACATCATAAACTTATACAACAAAACAGACCCACAAAAAAAGCTAGAGCCATTTCCTGAAGTTTACAATACACAGGTTCAAGTCAAATCAAACCATGGATCGCAGGTTTTTCATCTTATTTAATCAGTTTATTTTGAGACAATTATTCTAGACATGTCTCAGCCAACAACTTTAAAAGGCTTAAGTTTCTTTGTAAAGCAAAGTAGGGAACTTTGGGAACTTTCCTTACTTTGTAAAACAAAGTAGGGAACACCTGGGTCCGAGCAACCCCCAGTATCAATACAGGCTGGGGGATGAAGGGATTGAGAACAGCCCTGCCGAGAAGGACTTGGGGGTACTGGGGGATGAAAAGCTGGACATGAGCCAGCAATGTGCGCTCGCAGCCCAGAAGGCCAATCATGTATCCTGGGCTGCATCCAAAGAAGCGTGGCCAGCAGGTTGAGGGAGGGGATTCTGCCCCTCTACTCTGCTCTGGGGAGACCCCACCTGGAGTACTGCGTCCAGCTCTGGAGCCCTCAGCATAAGAAAGACACGGACCTGTTGGAGCGGGTCCAGAGGAAGGTCACAAAAATGATCAGGGGGATGGAACACCTCTCCTATGAAGAAAGGCTGAGAGAGTTGGGGTTGTTCAGCCTAGAGAAGGGAAGGCTTCGGGGAGACCTTATTGCAGCCTAGCAGTACTTAAAGGGGGCTTACAAGAAAGATGGTGGCAAACTTTTGAGCAGGGCCTGTTGCGACAGGACAAGGGGGAATGGCTTTAAAATAAAGGGGGGTAGATTGGGACTAGATAGAAGGAAGAAATTTTTTATGCTGAGGGTGGTGAAACACTGGAAGAGGTTGCCCAGAGAGGTGGTGGATGCCCCATCCCTGGAAACATTCCAGGTCAGGTTGGACGGGGCTCTAAGCAACCTGATCTAGTTGAAGATGTCCCTGCCCACGGCAGGGGTGTTGGACTAGATGACCTTTAGAGGTCCCTCCCAACCCAAACTATTCTATGATTCTATGATCTTCAGATCTCAAAAATTATGAACCAATTTCAGGTTGCAAATTATTAAGCTTTCTTTGGAGAAAAAAAACCCAAACCTGTTCTGTTAATGCCTAGACTAAGTTCCTTTTGTCTTCAAAATTTCTTTCAGACTAAAACCTTGTGCTCATGACATGCAAAGAGCAGCTTTTTTACTTCAAGTCTTCTGAAGTATTCCTTTAACATAAAAGATTAAAAAAAAGGTTGAGAAGGTATCTGTTGACAATAAAGAAAAATCACATTGTTTAGCCTTTATTTATAGTAGATATTCTCTTGGGCAGACAAATACTACAGGTTACATTCACTCAAGTAATACTTGTTTCTGTGAAAGGAATTTTCCCTAGGAGTCCCTAAGCAAGCAGTAAGTTAGTAAACACATACTGCTCAGATACTTTTCTTTCCAAATTGCTTTTGCAGAATGGTCAGAGAATCATAGCTCCATACAAGCAATCATATTCGGGAAAAGATAAGCCTTGCCTTGTCCATGTTCTTAATATCTTAAACGCAACACCACTTGTTTTGAAAGTATTTGATGTGAAAAATCATTGGTTTTTGGAAAACTAACAGGGATCAAAGAACCCTTGATTTAGACTACACGAGACATTTGGATTAGACTACATATGGGATTGCTCTATGTCAGCAAAACAAAGACAGTATAAACCTGGAGGAAAACTGACTGAAGTTCTAACCAGACTCAAGACAGAATACAGTCATTGCATAGACCTCTGGCAAAATGAATTTG
Organism: Pygoscelis adeliae; assembly: GCF_000699105.1. NCBI lineage: Eukaryota > Metazoa > Chordata > Aves > Sphenisciformes > Spheniscidae > Pygoscelis > Pygoscelis adeliae. Next base: position 992,466 of record NW_008824235.1, on the reverse strand, counting down.
GCTAAGAAAGTAGGAAACCTCCTTAAGGGATCAGCATAAATAAACCTAACCAAATAAGCAGTTCTCTTCAGCAGTCTTCTGTTTTTTCCAATGCAATCCCATTCTTGGCAACCAAAACAATACAAGTCCAAATGAAATCATTTATGGACAGCTGTGGCATATATTTCTTTACCTAGGCTCTAGAAGTTGAAATAGAAATCCCGTTCAGTATGCAGAATGACCAATATGAGATGAAACGCAGGCAACAGAGATTTTCATACTCAATGGAAAAAAACATACATATTCTATAAGTCTCACTGCAATTTAAGCAGTTTCACTGTTCCCTCTAAATTTGTTACTGTGATCGTGGAAGTAGCTCCAAATTTGTCAATCAGCTGACTTGGTATCAAAGGATTAAAATATCTCATTCTACATCAGAACTTCTTTGTGTACAGCCTACACAGGCCTATCCACATCTGAAATGTAAAAAAAACCTCCACAAACTGAAACATTAAGATAGCCATAATTATATATTACCCCTTTTTCTTTTTCAGAAAACTCTGGGAGGTCCTGAAATATAGACCAAAATTAGCTACAAGCTTGAATTTGACACAAATTTCATCACAATTGCAAATTCATTCTATTACACGCTACAGCAAGATTCCTGTTAAGTATAATGGGATCATATTAAAGAATCTGAAAAAAATAGGATCCCATATCCCATCTTTGCAATTTTGAATTGCCCACATGTAAACCTAGATCACATTCTCACAAGGAGCTCTATCTAGATCAATCCTTTTTGAATCTGTGAAAAGTAGACTGTAGGACTGAAGAATTCTCCGCTATGCAGAACTCCCACAAAACCTTTCCTGAGATTCCCCTATAATAGACTGTAGACACTTTAGTTCTCTCACTTTTTTTTGTTACATACATTGATTGACCAGTTTGCCTTTGATGACCTAAATGCTACAAATCTTCCTGACATATACCGATAAGTGCAAAACTGCTTTTGAATAAATAAAAATATTTTTGCACAGCTACAACAGCACTGAAGTTTTTTTAAATGGTGGTAGGTGTTGTTCTCTTAGGCCAATAAGACCTTATGGGCAATCTCCCTTGCCTTTCCCATCTCTGACCCAAAAGCAAACACTTACAGTACTCCACTGATTTGCCAGTTCAAATATGAAGAAAACAAACCAATTCCCCACAGTTAGTAAAGGCTAACATAATCAAAAACATCATCCTTTTATCTTATGCAAAATGCACTGAAGAAGCCTTGTGCCATTACTATGAAGTGCCCAAGTTCATAATTGTCAGATAACAATTTCCTGTCCTGCTTCTAGCTATAAGGTATCTACTTATGGCAATTTAAGTGAACTTACTCTGCCTGTCTGCTGCTACATCAGTCGTCCAGTTAAATTATGCTTTCACTTAATTTGAAGAAGTCCGCTGATTTCAGGTGCTAGGATAAGAAGGGCTTATTCATCCTAGAGAGACCAAGACTGTCAGAGCAATGATAAAAGGGACTGGAAAAGGCTAAATGCCATCGACAGACTGAAGTGGGGAGAAAAAAAAAGACTGGACAATAAAGGATGATAGAAAACCAGACAAGGACTAGAGGAGTGAAAAAGAGACACAACACTTCTTACATCACCGGTTAGCCTGTTAGAAAGCAACTCTATGCTTCTATAAAATACTTTTCCCCAAACAATTCTCAGTTTCTGAACAGGGACCTGTCCAGTGCTTTTCTGATACACTCCATGCAGTGTTTCTCTTCCAGGTGCCAGCTGTCCAAAGCTTAATATTTTAACAATTCCAAGGCTCCCAAATATGATCTTAGGTGCAGACACTGGAAGAAAGTTGAAGGGAGAAGAAATCAGTATCAGATCATAGAAGTGCAGAACCTGCATCTCTAAGGTGATGGGACATGCTTTGCTGAATACCAGAATATGCTTTCACTGCTCATAGAAGATGACAGACACTTTCATCTCATACCAGCGTCTACTTGCTTTAGTTTTAGGCGTACTAGACCATATATACTGATCTTTGGAGTTTGCTTAGGTAGATAATGTTGCTGACAAGCTGAATAAAAATCTACATAATTAAATGACAAATATGATGAGAACATGCAAGTCTGAGCTGATATGGCTCAGGCTGGATTTCTCTGATTTCAGAATGAATGCCATTAGCTAAATAAATCATTTCCATCTACACTATTCACCATCAAAGACATCAAATCTCATTAATCCTTGTTAAGTAAAAAAAAGCCTCCCTGTCAATTCCTTTCTTGTGTTGAAAAAGAAGTTCAGTAAAAGTGTTACTGAGCCCTTGAGCATTCATGCACCTGTGCAGTAGGAATTTTGGTACCTATCTGAAACTCAGTGACTTATGTGGCAGCTTGGGCTAAGAAAAGAAAGGCATATGTAGAAAAATATTCAAAGGTCCTTCACAAAATAATGGATATTTTTTGTTTACAGATTTGATATGCTTATCTTGTTAATATTATCTTGCTAATTGATAACCTACATACTGTTCTTGATTTGTACAATAGTGTTCTCTTAAACTCAGGCACACACTCAGCATATTTGTTTTATCTGACAGACTCTGTGGTGAGTGATTGGACTGATGTTGGCCCCAATCCAGAGCTTTTCCTTGATCCTCCTGATTCCTCCTAGTGCGAAGTTAAACAAGTTTGCTTAAAGTGCTATTTGACAATGCAGCAGAGCAAAGGAAGAGCTTATGTGAAACAAACGGTCCAACTTTGTGCTGGAACAGAAAACTATTGACAGATCATACAAAACTAGGAGTAGGCTTGGTGTCTCAGTGGAGACAGTAGACAGGACTGTGCGGGCACTATGTCAACATTCCCACACGAAGCCACCAACAAAAGTTTTTTCAGCCAAATCGCTTGACTTTGCTCTAAGTAAGGAAGAGACACTCAAAGGATCAGTAGTATTTAATAATGTGAGCAATGGCTTTCGGAAGCCAATATTTAGTGTTTTTCTTCGCCTGAATTTCTCATGATTTCTATGTTATTCCACCATCTTCTCTGACCTAGAAGGTTTTTGGCCATAACAAAGTGCAAAGTATTGCAAAGTATAAACAATGGAGAAAAGTGAGTGACACTGGCTGATGTTCAGATGTGAATTTAATTGACCACGATGACGTTGGTAGAATCATGCAGCTCTGTCATCAGTATCGCTTTGCTGAAAGAGAAGTCAAAAGCAGAAGTTTTCTGACAGAGGATTCCATGTAGCCAATGGAAACCTAAATAGTAGTGCTTATCCAGCCCAAAAGAACATTTAAGAAACCTGTCAGTTTGACATTCAAATGCTTTGTATATTAATACATTAGAAAGAGGGATGAGAAAATGTGAAAGTGTCAATAAACTTTACTATGAAATTATGAAGTTATCTACTGCTCTTTCAACTAGTTTGTTTTCCATAACAAATCCGTATATGACGAAAGCTGTCTTAAAAAGCATATCCACTGAAACAGCGTGTCGACTAGCACACATGATTGCACTAAGGCAGCACAGGAAATTGCCATCTGTAAGAGACAGCAGAGGTTTGTAACCGTACAGGCTTAGCTTGCTTACAGGGTGAGCTGAAGAGCACTTGGTTAATGAAGGTACTTCAACAGGAGAAAAAAAAAAAAGCATTGCTTTTATCACATTTGGGACCAGCGAAAAGCAGGCATATACTCAGTTACAGTAGCTCAGCTGACAGGTGGTAACTGGTTAAGATCTGCAGTTTAGTTGTGCTTGTTTGTGTCTGTACAATGCAGATATTCAATCCTACATTTGAGACTAATTAGATTAAAACTAAAGAAAATTTGAAATGCATCTTTAATCCTTCTATTGCCAGGAGGAATTATAAAAGCACACACACAGACTACTGCTCTACTAGTTGCTATTACATTGTCCAAACAACAGTAAGGTAAAAAACATAAAAGATGCTGATAAGAAAGCATTGAAACCACTTGAGATTTAACTCTTTGCATAGTAAAGAATGGCAGTCTTAAATTTCTTACTCTCATGTTATTTTTGTCGGTTTAGATTTTTTTCTTTTAATGGAACACGCTTATTAATGTTCACAAGGTTTATAATCACTTGTTTTTCCCAGTTTCAACTTCTGTCTGTTATTGCTACATTTTAATAAAAATAGTGACCTTTTTTCTGTCACAAAAGATAAAAATCTGGGAAATACAGAAAAACATATAGAGAATAAAAAATGTAATTTGTAATGTATCATGAGGTATGTCTAAGTGAAAGCTTAAATTTGAATTGTAAATTTTTTTAAAATACTTTACTGTGTTTAGATGGCCAATGATGCAGAGGTCAACAACCAATACTGTGCTTCTCAAGTGAAATGAGGCACTGACATTGAGGGAGTTTTTGTAATAGAAAGGAAATTACTTTTTTTATATCCTTCTTGGAGCGATAAGGTTACTCTAATAAACCTGAACACAGAACACATTTGTTTTATCCTTTATTCCCTATTGAACTTTAATTTGTTACATTTTGGCTTAAAGTAGCTAAAGAAAAATGAGTTTCACATATAACGTTTCATGCAAATTACCTGTTCTGTGAAAAGGAATTATCATAATGGCAGTAGTAAACATCTCGGCTGGTAAAAGCTTTCCAGGTCTCCACTTTTCAGTAAAAAGCAGCTGGAATGTTAAAGGAAACTTCTGACAATCTTTTTTTGTGTGTGTGTGATTTCCATAGTACTTTATAGAGAAGTTCTCTATTATGCATATGTACTGTATACATATTTCATATAAAAACAAGTCATGTGTGTATATATTTTTTTTCCTTCTCCTCTTGCATTTACATTTTTGACAGAAGATGAACTACCCCTTCCTTTCTAGTTGCATCTTTTCTTTTCGCTTTTAAAGAAAATGCTTTAAAATAGCGTGGTTGCATTATTACTGGTTATTTTCCTCCCAATGAGATAGGAAATCACTGGCACTTACAACTGGAAACACAAGACAAAATGAAAGCTTCATTATGAAAAAGCACAGGGAATGCACATTTAGCCACCCAGCTGGAAAGAATTTCAATGCAATTAATTATCAGAAATAAATATAGAGTTTGAAATAAGGTTAATTTCTTTTTAAGTCGATTTCTACTAAGAAATAGGAAACATATTATGAGTATACTGAATTGAGAAAGAGCTGCATTTTTAGCTTTTTAATATCTTCTCATGCTCCTGAATTTTCATTCATGGTCCAACACCAATTGCATTGTTCTGATTTTTTGTGCAGTCTGTCCCATAAGGCATTAGTCCATTGAGATAAAACAACAGAGGAATTGCCAAATTCTTGTCATTCTTTCAGCAGAGGTTTTGACTTGTGCCATGAGTGACACTGAGAACGTGACAGGATAAAGCTGGGTATTAACAGTAGTTTTAGAAGTGTTTGCAGGTACATTAGTACCTGATCCACTGGCCATTTTTGTAAAAACAGTCCTATCTCTTCCCAGAACCCTGAGTTTGAGTTTATTCTCATTTAAGCTGTCAAATGAATCCTTAACCTCTTCTCCTTTTTTTTTACCCTTCTGTGAAGGAAACTCAGAGGAATTTAAGATTTTATTTATTTTTCTTTTAAGAAAGAAGAAAGAGAGAGGAGCATGGAAAGGTATTTCTTAAGCTCCATCTGACATTAGTTCAAATCGCTACTAGTGTTTGAGGTTTGGGCTTAGAAGCCTGGATCCAAACTGGAGAAGCTGAATTGTTGCTGAGAATCATTATCTGCAAGATATGAAAAGGTCTGACCAGCTTCTGCAGCTTTGCTGACCACAGTTTACCCTTTTCATTGCTCGAGCCCTAAAATATTCAGCAGTGTCCCAGAGTATTTTTCATAGCATATATAAAAGGAGATTGGAAAAAGCAACTACTGTTAACTGCCATACCATAAACTACTATATAGAATAAAGTCATCTAGTACTTGCATATTCAGTTAATAGTTCAGACTTCATCTGTAAAGTCTTCAGTTTGTTATTTATAAGCCTGCAAGATACACACATGCATATATACACACATGTATATAAAATTAAAAATTGAAAAGTGAGAGTTAACTAACTTTGGCAGCCTCTTAAAAATAATGAAAAATTGACACAAAAAACTTGAAAGTTATGGTAAGTTATAATCTGTAATATCATTGTTCTCCTGCAGTCATACACACAGACACAGAGGGCAAATTTCGCCTTTTTTTTTTATTTACTTGAGGGTTTTTTTGTTGTATTTAAGATGGATAACTTAGAAAAAAACAGATAGTTGGTGGTCACTGCCCACATAGTAGGGGACAGATAAGGAGCTTTTTGCTGGTTTTTTTCCCTTTTACAGTTTCAGGCTTTCAGTCAGCATGTGAATCTGCTCACTACAGTTAATGCTCCACTGGGAATAGAAAATCAATTACTATCTGAGGTAAACTGTACAAAGTGTTAGCATAAACCATAAGAATGCTTTCGCTTGAAGGAGTCCCGTTAAGGTTCAAGGGGATCAATATTTTCCATCAGGTCCTGCAGGTCTGATAGACCATATCCGCTGATTGTAGGAGGTAATGAAACCGCCAATGGCCTTGCTGTCATGATCTATGGAAATGACATTCATAAGCACTGGGCATCCATGAGTAAATCTCCTAGTGATTTCGTCATTCCTTTTACCAAATGAAACCACTGAGAAGTGCTTTGCTTTTTTTTTTTGCTTTTACTCTGATTTCTTTTCTCTGTCTTTGTTTTTTATCAGGAAACAATAAAAAGGGAGTTTTTGCTTTTTCTCAGGTATCAAAAATTGAAATAATCTGATCTATTTAAAGATTTTACTGTTTAACAAAGGTATTTGCCCAGCCAAAGTGCAGATTTTTTTTTTTCTCCCAATGAAAACACTGCAAGATTTTCTGCTTTTCTGAAAAGTATGGCAAAGTAAGATTCAAAAAAACCTGTTCTTTCATGAAAGCCATTGAAAAGACTTAGGAATTGAAAAGAGAGAATTATTTCATGATCTCTGCTTGTGTTGCCAATTAAAGCAATGAATGGTAACCACTTTCCTGAAAATCCATTTCTGGAACATAAGTGAATAAAATAATCTCAGTAACTTTACTAAGTCATATAAGTATATATGACAACTTGTTTTCTAGATCAACTTTCTAAAAATGCAAAAAACCTGCACAGATTTCTAATGTGCAATAATATGCTAATGAAAAATTGTGCTAAGTGGGGAAAATAAATAAAGGCTTTCAAGGCTTTAGGGTATTTTGATTTTTATGAAGTCAGTGACAGTTACAAACATTTTAAAGGAGACACATAAGAATACCTCAGTGTCATTGTCTTTAATAACCCAGAATGGAAACATGAATGTGCTTTACAAAACAGTCACACTATGAGTGAACATTAGGCTTCCTAAGGCAGGCAAGGTCTGCTCTATTTGTGGATTTTAGTAAGTTCTTTTCAGTTTTGAATAACAGAGGAAGAAAGTTATTCCAGGGCTATAACTGAGGTCAAAAACCCGTCCTGTAATCTTTTGTGCTTGTAAATATGGTAATCTTGCTACCATTTTGCCTAAAAAGAAAGCAGCCTTTCCTTTGCAGCTTCTGACATCCTTTGATGTGCTGTCCATTTAGCTGTTTTATATAGTATTTTAAACCATAACGTAAGAGCATCAGACACGGTCACTATCTTCAAAAAGAAGCTTTTATTGCTGTAGCCAAAGTTTAATAACCATGCTGGAGGAAGACAAGTCCAAAGCAGAGATGGCAAACTTGGGATCCCAGTAACACCTGGTGCCTTTTTCACAGGTTACAGAAGTTAAATTGCACAGCTCTTTGGAGAACCAGTTATATTTGGTTCAATATCCAAAGACAATGCAAGCCACAGAGAAAGACAGAAAGGTCAGGGATCCTGATAAATCAAATATTTAGAACAGTCTATCTCTTTCTACAGTACCTATCAAATATTTACCAGAGCTCTTGGGCAGAAAAAGACAAGGCACCTTTTCAACTACAAGGATCATTTGGACTAAATACCCCTGACAAGGAAATTTATTCCAGCATGAATATTTACAACACCTGGCTGTCTGAAAGCCACCAGCCTTAAGAATAGGTAAATAAATCTCTGGTAACTTAGCAAATGATAGGGCTGGGAGATTTTATATTTCTTCAGTGAGAACCAAATCTGATCCAGGGACTACTGGAGATAGTGGGGTCCTTTCTTTTGAGTCCAGGGGGCTTTGGATTAGGCTCTTGATTTAATTTTTTATTTTTTTATTTTTAAATAACATCCAATATTTAAAATTTCACATTATGCTTAGGGACCACATGACAAGTATGATTCAAATGTATCATAGGAAAAACAGTCCCCTCCCTCCAGCGCTAATGTTTAAAAAAAGAGAAAATAACCTTTTTCCAAGTTATGCCTCCATTGCCAAAAAACAATGAACAATACAAATTGTGTTAACTCAGTCCGCCTGATCCCAACCTAGTATCTTTATCTTTGTTTCTAAAGAGAGAAAATTAATAATACTTAGCGCTTTCTATTTCTCCTATTGTACTTTGTCACCTCTTTCACTGAGGCAAGTCAGATCAAGTCAAAGTTGATAAGGAAAGCAGAGGACAGAGAGAAAGCAAGAAGTTCTTCATATTTCTCTTATTCTCAAGTTTGAGAATTTATTATTTTCATACAGCCTCCTTCCCCACTTATGGGCCTCTCATACAAGAGAACACATTCAAACCTCAGGCTCTCAAACAGGCCCCAAGAGCAGGGTTGTGGATGATTCTCCGTCTTGTTCCTTTCTTGCAATAAACAAAAGCCTTTTTATTTTTCTGATCATTCTTTTTAGTAGCACTTGCATAACATTGCATTTCTGTTTCACTGACTCTCAGATAGCACCAAGAAGCATCCTTTTTTCTTGGCCAGTTCAAAAGCTAAATCGATTATGCTCATCAGCCTCTCCAAATTAACCTATTCAAGTCTAATTGGTTGATTCTTTTGTTTCTAAGCTTTCATCTACAGGGAGATTTCACCTTTGGGAATTTAGTTTAGCTGGATGAGCCAAGCATGCTTCCTCATTAATTTATGTTTCTGATTTTAAAACAGCCACAGAAATTAGGCCTTCGCAGGGAGATTCCTCCCTTAAGCCACAGATCACTAAATGCCACGTTTTCATCACATCCTGACACTAACAATCCTTTGAGATGCATGTTACCGTGTAACTAAAACCTGGTTAATAGTTTTGTTTTAATTATGATTCTGGACTGGGACCTTCCGTTGTGAAAGTCTTGTCTAGAGTGAAACCCTTTAAGGATTATAAACCTTATGAAAAAAAGTCTTTAACAACTTTCTCAAAACCTTTAAACTACAGTTTCATATATAATGTTGTTATAAGATACGAGCTACAGTATTAAGAACTTTAGAAATGGACCCTTTTCAACTTCTCATTGTCTCCATTTTCAGTCACCTGGGACTCCAGAACTATTTGAAAATAGATCTCATATTTTGTTATTGCCCAAACTGCTATCTGGAATTAAAAATTAAAAAATTACCATATTAGGAGAAATCTAGATATAATTTCTCATATTTCATAGAAATTTACTAGCAAAAGCTCATTGTGAGGAAAACCTTGTGTGGCTTCCCTATTTTTCATTAAATAAATTTAAAACAAACCACAATAAAATAAAACCACCACATTAAATTCTTCAAGATGCTATCATGATTTCAAATACGCAGAAGTTGTAAAATAACAACAGTAATTTTTCTCATTGTAATACCACAGATACCACATAAAAGTTTATATTATTCCTTCGGTGTAGGCACAGGAGTACGAGCACTTTATGCATGCAGTTCTTAGTACTCAGAAAACCCACATTCCATGGCAGTGCTGGGAACCTGATGACATGGTAGTCAAGGATTTATTCTCACACATACAATAGCTTGCACACAATGTGATTACAAAGATACAAGCAGGACTGATGTAGTTCCAAAGAAGGAGAATCTACTTTATTTTGTTTCCACCTATTTTCACAAACCAAAAGGTACTATATATTTAAAGTAATTGTTGAAGAGTTTTGTTTGTTTGTTTAGAAGTTAATTGAATTAGAAGTTAGGTTTCTTTCATTTTTCTTTACAGTTCCAGTTCACAAACTGCATTGCCATTTTGGATTCCTGCAGTAACCCGTGAAGACTATAACAGAAAGGGCAAAACAGGAGCTAAGAGAAATTAGCTTTAACCCTAATTGAATCAATGACTCATTCAATGAAACAACACCAAGACACATCCAGCTCAGCTGGAAAAAAGGGCTCACAAAACAGACCTAGCCTGGGGAATTCCTCGCTACAGAAAAAGGGTTACAGAAATAAATAGTGAATTAGAGAACCTTTTTTTTTTTAAATGAAAAGCTTGAAACTATTTTCAAATTAAGCCAGGATTCATTTATGTACTTCAACATTTATGTACTTCAACATTTATGTACTTCAACTGTGTTGCTGTACAAGGATAGCTGCAGACTCTTTGTCCTTCCTGTGTTCCTTGTTTTTATCCTTACAGTTGATCTTGCATTGATCAATGTAAGGTATGACAATTATCACAGGCATCAGGATGCTTCAAGGACAAACTCTATGGAAATATGGGGAAATAGCTTTTCAAAAGTTTTATTCACATAGCTCTACATTCTCTAGATTCTTTCCAGTAAAGAATCTAGATTCATGTATCTCTGGCTGTAGGGAGAGGCAAAACCCTGTCACCCAAACTCCTAGTCTTCTAAAAATGAATGGCACTTTGGCATTGACTTGTGAGACCACAACTTCAACTAGTTTCTCTATCTTCTTTTGATTTATTGTGCAGAAACATATTTGATTCCTGATACCTAAGAAGGCAGAGTAATTTGTTATAAATTTTCCTCCATTTTGTCAGAACAATATACAGCGTTGCAGTATATGAGCATACTCCTACAAGGATGAATCACTGTATTCAGTGTTGTCAATATGTTCTCGTTGCTTTAGGAAGTTAGGAAGAAAAGTAAACATGGGAAAGTAAAGAAGCAGAATGACACCAAGTGAAATGAGATCATTACAATGATCAAAATTGAAAGGTAATAAGAGGCTGAGCAACCTTTTGTCCATCCTAGGCAGAAAAGGATTCAACCTTGGGAAAAAAACACAACAAAACAAACGCTTAAGAAGAAAGCAAGGGTTTTCTATGTTTTCAAGGGCTGAGATAATACCACAGGCAAATACAACACAAAACTGTAAGTTTCACACAATCTCATGAGGCCATCCAAAATCTTATTTTGACAGTTCAAATATTACACAAGTTATTCACAAACCTTTTGAGAGAGATAAATTTCAGGAGTTTCTCTATTCCCCCCCCCAACTATTAAAACACTGCTAGTTTTTTAAAAAGCAATTAATTAAATAATTATATAACTAAAAATTAAAATTAAAATCCATTCACAGTTCCCATCCTGACTCTCAACTGCATTTAGCTACACATGAGGAAAAAGAGAAATCCAGCCTGCCTGCTATGCTATGGCAATGAATATCATAGCAAGATAAATCCAGAAAAATTCCCCAATCTGTAAAGCAAAAAAAGAAAGACAACACCTCCCCCAAAACACACAAAACAAGAAAGTCTAAACCTCAGCACAGCTTAAAGGACACCAAGAGAGGAAACCACCAGGAATTTTATCCTACTAAATGACAGCATATTTTGCTCGCTCGTACACAGTCCTGTACAAAGGACAGGACATATGCAAAACCAGCAATAAAAGCATGAAATATAACAATTGGTCATAACAAAAGCAGTAAAGGTCAGAGTAGTGACTATTCCCTACTCTCTT
>NW_008824235.1:943034-980639 GCF_000699105.1 Pygoscelis adeliae | reverse complement strand
CACTATCGACTTTTAAAATAGTAACTGTATAAATATATTAAATCATTCACCAAAGACCTCTCTGAACACTATATGCTAGTTAGAAAAGAGAGCTTTGACTATCTTCTAGAAAAAAAATCCCGCAAGTGGCCTAGGGCACAGTTCATTGCTTCTATGCATCCGATACAATGGGGTACTTAAGGTGAAATGGATTGGACACATTAGTTTAATCATATCCTAAAGCACACAAGGCAGTAATGCCAGAGAAGTAAGATTTTTTATTTTTTCCTAAGAAAGTTTCAGAGTAAGGCCAAGACCTTTATAAAATGGGATTTTAAGCCCCTACCGAAAATATATCTGCTGTCCAAAAAGAAAACAACATAAATGAAGAAATTCCTACAGGCTGTTTATTGATACCACATTTGCTTTAACAGTTAGTCTCCCTGAAAGGCTATTAGAACAGTGATAATGACAAAAGCAGCTCTCCATACATATTAACTGTTGGGATAGTAGCACAAATTCGGTTGATAAACGTTAACACTTAACTTGCTATTGTCCACATCCAGAGAAGGCTTAACTATATCTCTAAGTATTTGAAGTAAATCATCATTTTAACTGGGGTACTGCTTCAGATTCGTGTTGGTGATTGGGTTTTTTATGATTTTTTTTTTATAAGCCCCTCATTTTGTAGTTAAAAAAAAGATGAATCAGTGTTCAGTGCAATCAACAGAAAGTATGTCACTGTAATTGATCTGTTATGAAAATAAGAGGGAAATACTGACTTCCTTTGAAATTACACCACTGATCCTGAAATGCTGTTCACTCCCTGTCCTTATGAAGTCCCTATCACATGTTCCTGACAGCAGCCAGCACTATTTCGTCGTTTAGTTACTTTACTAGGTGCTTTCAAGCATCAATAAATGGAGATATAAATACATCTACACAATCCTGCCCCCTCTTCAAAAATTGTTTTGTAAATCAGAAAGAAAAATTGGGAGCGCGTGACCTCCCCATATTCGAAGCACATAAGTGAAAAGAAGAGACTAATAACAAACATTCATGTAATACAATGATAGATAGGGAATGCATAGATTAGCAGGCAGATTAGCTAGAAAGCTAATCAAAGCAAAATCTAAGTTTGCAGTCATATATGTATAAGCATTCAAATCAATGAACCATTTAACTCGGTTGATTCAGTTATCTTGTTACTCTTACCAACTTCAGTATTTCTCTAATCAAAGAACTCAAAAGATTACTCACCCTGCTTAATTCTGTAAGGGTTACTTCTTGTCTGGCTAACATACACCAGCAGAATAGATAAAACAAGATTTGTATCAGAGTCAAACATTTCTTAATTCTAAGTCTTGATCACTGAGGTGTTGAGGACAACTCAATGGACTCAGTGTGTTTTGATTCCGTAAATGTCATAATATAGTCTAAATGGCAACAGTTCAATCCTAAATTGCTACTGAAAGCAGTGACAGTATAAAATGCTTTTATGACTGGAGAGTAGTAGAGATGCCAAGGGCCCATTTAGCTCATTTATTATAAAAAAAAAATTGATGTCAATTCCATGATTGAAAACATTTCCTGAAGTGACCTGGCCAATTGAGGGAATTATATTTTAAATAATTTCTGATAGAAGATTTGCAAAGTTACTAACAGAATCAGGCACAGAACTTTAGTATATAGTTTAATGCTTCCCCTTCACTGAGGAAACTGACAGAAAGAAAAGTGAAGGAATACTTTCAAAACTGACTACCGGTTTCAGGAATCTCAGTTTGAGCTGCTAGATTACTCTATCTTGAAGGAACTTGAACATTTGTACCAAATCCAGCAAATATTACCTAAAACATGAATAGCTGTTGCCTGGTTTAGAGTGAGTATCCAGACCCAATCTTAAGAGCTTTTTAGGCACCAACTGATAGTGTGACTGTCTATAATGAAAGATGCCAACTAAATTCAGGGTAACGAAATGCAGCTGAAAAATTGCTTTGCTAGGTAAAATAACTCCACAGTTCATAGGACAGGAACTGATTGTAATTCATTAGTCATGTTCAGAAATAATTGATTCCACACAATTCCATTTCTAACAATGGAACAGTTCGAGGAAGAAGATACTCACCTTTTGGAACAAATGGAAAGGTGAGCAGCACAGCAGACTGTGCTCCAACAGACTGAAAAGGTTACAGAGTGAATAATAATTAGAGAGAACTGAAAGAGCTTGAAATCATTTTATCTGAATTGTTTTGGGGGGGAGGGGGGAAATCAGGGTTGGGTTTTCAAAGTCACCAGGAGTCATGCCAGTTACTTTTCCCCCCCCAGTACCTGAGTAGTGTAAGAGCACTTTTTGAGTTGAAGACCTGTGCAGAACTTGGCCCTTAGTCCAAGAGAATTGGAGCTGAAATCTTCATTTTATTATACTGTCCTAAACAGTAACTTAGAGGACTCAACTTTGGGCGAGTCTCCCAATCCCCGGTGTTGGTGGTTTTCCATTTCTTATTACAAATGTGAGATCAAGAAAGAAAATCACTCCACCTGCACCCCCCAGGCAAAGACATATCCAGGAGATGAAAAAGTTGAATCCTTCAGCAAGAGAATTCACATAAGCAACCAGACAGCTGTCATGTCACATTGAAATATTACTAGTGAGGACAATATCCAAATCTATGATGCAGCACTAAAATATTAATTGAATATCCCATTATGAATCTGTGGAGCCATTCATGCTTTATTTCTGTCCACCATACTTATTTCAAAAAATACATGCTTTTGAAACAAAATCAATCTGTAAATAAAAGCATTATACAAAAACTGTTAATGGTGCATTGCCTTATAAGTTCCTGTTGCATTTTCTCATGGAGTCTAAATTGCAGCGAACAAAATCATCTTGGGAATTATGGGTTAATATGTGTGTTTTGCTTCTGACACCTTTATTATAGCCAGATAACTCAGCAGCACATGATAGCATATCATCATATCATTTCAATACCTCATTACAGTAATTCTTCTAACTTACTTTGCTAATAGAATGCCTTTGAGATGTTGATTCAGCCCACCTTTTTCTCTTCATTGCCAAATACAACTAGTAAAGGGAAATAATTCAAAAATAGGGTACCATGTTGTTTGATAATTCCATCACACGAAACATTCCTGATGAATTCTTTTCTACCTCACTTCTGCAGTCAAAACATAATTAAAAATGTAGCTTAGTTTCAAAGGATCAAATCTGATTTCTACATTTTCAAAGGCTGAGGGGCTCTTCGTCTCCAAATTTTGCTTTTTGCATTACACATAGAACAGAAAGCCTTAACACCAGCCACTTACTCATATCATTCAGACCCCGAAGTGCTCATATGTACCTACTTACAGATACACTACTGGATGCAGTATATATTGAAAAAGTTTATCACGTATCAGAAAAAGCCGGCCCTATTTCATGTACCAAAATTACTAGATTTTGTACCAAAATTTACTAGAAATTTTGTGTTTCAGATAAAAAAAGTTAATCATTTTTGGGCAATGACATCTTCTATACCTGAACTGTGGTTATCCTACAAACCTAGTTTGCTTCAGTGTCAGTATGCTGTCAAGGATTACACAGAGGCAGATGTGGATAAAATGCTGGTCCCGGTAAAATAGTTGGTGAAACTGTCTTGCCTCCTGTTTGGCCACAGGGAAAGCAGGAAAACATTAAGTTAATGTTTCCAGTAGATAAAAGTCCACGTTACCGATGTTTCCAAATGCACAGTGTTACATAAATCAATCTGTTTCTAGCAACTCTAAATAGCTCTTATGGCTGAAAACACAATTTTCATCATGTGTACCTAATAGCAGGAAAGTTGAAGGTTAAAAGCTTAATCTTCAGTTAGGTAACGTCTTATTGCTCATTATTGATACACTGCATTCATGAAATCACACTTCATGAGTGTAAAACAAAACAAAAAATTGACTCACTATATGCTAACGTACAAAAGGTGTGGAGGTAAATGAACTAATGCTCATGGTTTTCCAAGTTATTAAAAAGTTAAAGAATATCAAACATTTAGTTATGAAATTTAAAACAAAGGAGGGTAAATAACTTTTTATAGGGCAAATATACAGAATTTGAAACTTGTGCTACAAAATGTTGTGAGGGCCATTTGGCTTTACAAAACAAGGAGAAATATTGATAGAAGTAAAATCTACCTAGGACTTACACAGAGACTCTTTTTTTGGGGGAATGCTCTCATTTGCAGAATGCTAGGGGGACATTCAGGAAGGAGTACACCCCTGTGCTTCCCTGTTCTGTAAGCAGCTTTGTGCCCCAACTACTCGGCACTATCTGAGACAACACAATGTTAGCTGGATAATTTTTTACATTCATGCAAAACCTACCACCATCTAAAACAGATGTATGAGTGCTTGGTTATTAAAGAGTATAAGCTATATAGAGACAGCCATTGGATAAATTTGCTCTCCTTACCTGTTAGACATTGAAATGCCTTAATGTCAGACCCCTTAAATCCGGATGGACTTTGAATTAGATTTAAGTGTTTACATAAAGAAACATTCTGATCACATCTAGTTTACAGCCTCCTAACAAAATAAGAGAACTAAGGAGCCTTCTCAGAATTTTGCCAACTTTCTAAAAAGAAAAGTATTCTCACAGCATGTTCTGATAACTTTCATACAGACACTATCAAATGACTACATTATACCACCAGTTTGACATGTTATCTGTTCATTTGCAGATGATGATTTCTCACCGGAAAGGCTTTTCAACAATGTAAAGATGGTGGGTTTTGAGCCTATATTTCATTTTTCCATAAACTGATATAGCAAATCATGGCTGTGCAATCTGTACCTAACAACATAAGTGAAGGAAATTAAAGTGGGGTTTTATATTTAATTAAGTTCTATAGCCTATCTATAGATCAACCAACTAGAAAAAAAATAGATTTTTGAGGTAAAGAAAGCAGAAAAAAGGTCATATATAATGACATGCAACAGTTATGAACAAGTAAAATCCACAGAACAATACTGATATGGTCCGGATCAGAATTACATATTTTCTTAATTTAAAGAGGAAAAATGGAAATTAGGTTAGCAAACTTTTTTAAGGACTACTTAAGTAAGCTAGTTTAGAGATGAAAGATTTATGTTCTAGTCTTGGCCAATTTATGTTCTAGTCTTGGCCAATTACCACTATTGCTATCAACTGACTGCTTGATGGCTCCTGCGAGCGACCCCAATAGCCTCATCCCTGATGCTGATGAGCAGTAAATGCCCATACATATCACAAAACTGTCATTGCAAGTGCAATCATCTGGCTCGCTCATTCCAGCAGCGAATCGGAAACCAGGACGGACTCAGACACTGACTCGTGTGTGATCTTGGGACTATTAAACACTGTGAGCTGTAACATTGTTCGTCTGGGCTGAGGTATAATTGTGTAGAAGAGGGAGCCGTGGGAGGCTAAGTGGAAGTGGCAATGCTTCTGTAGCCACTGGCCATAGTGCATCTGTTACCTTCTGCAGGCATAGCTTCCATTTTGACATACTGAGTCTCAGAAAGATTTAAGGGCAGATTCCTGTACTGCATTAAAATGGTAGTGATCTGTGGGAACAAGTATGAGTATGCAGTTAATCGGTCAGATTCGAGCAGCCACATTTAAAACTGTTCACTTAAGAGGGTATTATATTTTAGCTCATTGCTGACTTTCAGAAGAATTGGAAGGACTCAGGAAAAAAGATACAAATGTACAGACGTACATAAGAGACTGACTGATGTGAAAGACAGGTTGTATTTATTACAGCTGAGCATTCATCACAGTACAGTAGGATAATTTCATCTGCATAGAATATTGACATAGGCTTCCACAGAATTAATATTTCAAATCACTTCCTTGTTCTATCCGCAGCTTTCTGCATTTGTCACTCTTCTGCATTTAATATAGTTGTTTGTATCAGTCTGAAGGAAAAGCTGTAGCTAATTTGCCTAGTGACCCTAATGAATGAAACAAATTATTCTATTTCCTTGAACATCATTCTGATTCAACAGCAATTTTCTCAGCACAGCAACTTCACTGCAGTTGCAGGGCACAGAAATATTTTCAGTCAACATTTAGTCACTCTCACGAGTGTTATTAAATACTGTTAGTCATATACCAGCCATCCATATCTTACAACGCTCACTTCAATCTTGTATTAAGAAATTAACATGATATGGGGAAAGACGGGAAAAAAATAGCAGACAAATATTACTGAAAATCTAAGAGAGTCTATAAACTGAATAAGATTCCATAGGGCTAGCTTGGGTTTTTTTTGAAATAAAATGTTAAGGCTGTTGAACGTTGTTTAGTATTTTTGTTTGAGGTTTGAGTATTTTCTACAGTGACATGCAGATAACATTCATTCATCCAGAATCTTATGATTACAAAACAAGACAAAGAGAATGAATGAATGAAAAAAAAAAATTAAGATTTCACTTAATTTATCCTCATGAAAGCAGAAATAGTATTGCTAGGTTGGAAGTGATCTATAGGGCAACACATTTGTGAGATAGATTTAATTGTATAATCACATTAAAGGAGGAATTCAAGGCCAACTGCTGCTTTCTTTGAAATTTAGTCCTTATCATCACAAATAGTTTGTGATAAACAATAGGTTGATAAAATCACTGTTTCTATACTATAAGTTTTTTCCATGCCAAACTAGATTTCTGATATTGTTAGATACCTCTCTCTTGGAATTCATTATTTGACTACTCCGTCGGTGTTTTGGTGTAGGTTTAAAAAAGTTAAGAATAATTCATTATTTGGACATAAAATTTATACTTGAAAAAAATTCTCTTTTATAAGGTGGCTGTTTGTTTTTTAAAACCTTCACATATTACCACATAACTGTGTTACAGTTTTAATATACAGGGTTCCCCCCCCCCATCTTTGTTTTAAATAAATAATCTTAGGTTGAAACAAATATAGCTTAAATTGGGTTTAAAATTCATCTGTGCTTAGACTGAAATAAAATTATCCCTAACTTAAGTAAAAATGAAATTCATATGCAAGCACAGTCATGTGTATGCAGTGTATATGAAAACAGGGCAAAAATCTTTTTCCAAAAAATCACTTACTACTGCTAAAATACAACCTTTCATCTGAACCGCACAGTGTTTTTATGATACTGTATCCTCTCCCACCCTTCAGTCCTGCCTCTCCACATCCCAAACGCCACCATAGTTCAGAGAGATGACACTTTTTAAAAACAAAAATTGCTTCTTCTGATTACCACTGTTAGAAAGTTTGTGACTTTAATCATAGCTGATATCAAATTCTAGCGCAGACCTATACATTGAACACGTGTTTGAATAGCTGAAAATTACTTTTGTGGGGTGTGGAAATACTAGCAATAAATGATAAGGGGAAAATTCCAATTTAATCTACCTCTAAATGACAGGTATTTGCAAGGTTATCCTCGAGGGTATCTTCATCTCTTTTTAAACATACTAACTTGCATCACAAAACACTGTCAATGTTTATTACTGAACAGAAGACTATAATTTAAAGCTTTACAGAGTACTGAAATTGTAGTTTCTGCCTCATCATTGTTTGACAACTAAGACAGAGGTTTTACAGATAGCTTTGAATTTAAGCTTTTGATGGATTGCTTATGTAATCTATACAGTTGGATCCCAGAGAGGTGGTGTATATATACAGCAAAGCCCCCTATCACATGAACATATCTAAACTCCTCAGATATCTCTAAGCCTTAATATTAATTTAATACATTCCTGATATTAATTATTAAGCAGTCACCATGGTAAAACAATTATTTTTTATTAAAATAGCTGTAACATTTGTTCTAAAATCATTTACACATGTAATCATGCACATTAAAATGCATTATTACTTAAGTGCAGTTTGGTCCTAGTGAGTCATAATCAAGTTAATAACCTTCACTTGAAGAAATGGAAACTCTTTCCTATGGTTTGTACCTTCCCTCAAGTATTAAGCTTTAAAATAGATAAGACCTTGAATCATGATTCATAAAGAAATTTTATGTATCTTGCAAGCCAGTGAAGACCCAAGATGAATCCACATTCACCTAACCAACAGCACAGTGCAAGCTTACACTGCATGCTTTGCAAAGAAACATGATTGCATTTTGTTGCAATTTCATTTAAATCTGGAAAGTAAAGTCTCCCTGTATGCAGAAAAAGGCTGAACATCTCTGCCCAGTCATTTCTGACATCTGTAACAAAGCAAAAGGATGCAAAATGACCAGACTATCCAGACTCACTTGTGTTTCATGACCACTTCAGGGCAATTGGTCACAGTGTAGACAAGGGTCTAAATATGCAACTAATACAAATTCTTCAAACTTTCAATGCAAAAGACGTGCAACAAAAATATCCAGAGAGGTAAATATCCTTACGCAGCCTTACCCCATTGAATTTGCAGAGCTAGAGACAGATACAGGCATTTCGGGCATTAGATGGTGAAGACTGTTTAGGAGTCTCTGTGTAAGGCAGGCATTTGGAGTGGGATTTATTTGTCTTTTCTTGCACTGACACTTAAAGACACCTGCACTTTGGAATTCTGAAAGTTCTGCTTGTTCTGCTGAGAATATGTTTAAGGTAGTTTTTAGTCCATCTAACCAAAGATAATTGAAGCTGTATCATCTCACTAACCAGTTTCTTCTAACCACTTCAAATCAATGCTATTTTCATGTTCCTTCAAAAGTTCAAGAATGTGACTGAAAAATCTGGACTAAAACCCAGCTATACTATTAAAACTTTTCAGTGGGAAAGTATCATGGAAAGTCAGTCCAATATTATTGATAGTAACATGACAATTAATTTGAACAGCAGATACTAATCCAACTTGTGCTCTAAAGGAAAACTATTTGCATGATACAGAAATACACATACTTAAAAGACCTTATGCCAGGAAAAAGTCATATTAAACTATCCTAAAATATTATTGGTGTATCGCACCATTTAATGGGATTTATTATCAGATTTTCTCTCAGAATGCTGAGTCAAATATTGGTATATACAGCTTACTCATTTCTTATTTATACTTACTGTTTGACTCAAAGAAGAGGATTGAATTTCACTTTGTTCACCCCTGACACGAACTTCCTAAGATAAGCAAGCTGGCTACACAATTTTTTGCAAGGCATAGCACTAAGCAAAACGAGGACATCTCAGTAGCCCTATACAGGTAGTTTTCTCCTCTCTTTACTAAGATACACTTTAGTTTTATTGGTGATAAACTGGCTTAATTTAGGATTTTGTCTTCTGGATTAACGACATAGTATTGAAAGGCTTCAGGACATTCTGAAAACCCCTCCAAAGCTTCCCATTCATACAACTCACACATGTTCATAAATACACCACCTGCTTCGTGGACAGAGCAGAACCTAGTTCTCCTCCCATTCCAGCCGTTTCCAGTCCTCTGATATTTAGTGGACCTTTGTGACCATCAGTTTGTTGGCCTTTTCCACTTTCTTCAGCGTTCACCAGCTGTCCTTGGCACTTTAAATTTCCCTAGCCTTTGCCAGTAATCTCAACTATTCCCATACTCAACATAGACAGCTAATATAAACAGAATTAAACTTCTAATTGCATTTGGCATTTTTGAAGATTTATGTTAGCCCTAAATATGAATGTCAAAGAAAAAAATGTCAGCTGTTAATGTCTGCAGACTCCATGTCTAGCTGTCAGAAGTAACCCCGGACTCCGTCATTCTCCATCTCAGGTATTCAAAATATAATTACTGAGCTTTCAGGAGGCAGGAAATAATAAACAGTTGGAATTGTCCCATCCAACCCCCCCCCTCAATGACTGTGGAGATAGCGTTATGGCCCCTGTCCGTTTTGGTGGATAAGCCTGGTGTCTCATATGTCACTCAACAGAAAATTGCCACAGGAGATCGCTCTCTTACAGACTTATCATACTCACTGTTCCTCTGTATTGAGACTACTTGAGCTACAGACTGAAAGACAAAAGCTTTCAGGCTTGATTTCTCATAAGAACTCCAAGAACAGCCAGCATTTTTCTCTAAATACATAAACATACAAAATATTTTTCTTCAAATATATGCCAAGATGTACCATATCAGCTGACACAATTCAAGCCTCAGCCATTTCAATATGCCATTCTCAAATATGCTGCACATATAGAAATGTCTTCATGTACAAAAACTAACTTCAGAACTGGAATCACAATTTATTAAATAATGCATTTATAAAAGCCTTGTAAAAAAAACATAAAGCAAATTATGTTTTTTTCCCTCTTTCAGAGAACATTAATTTTTTTCAAATGAGGGGTGTTAAGAGCAAAGGATCCTGTGAAATTTTTATGGACTTACATTTTACACGAATCATGCTTCCCTTTGTCGCTTTGAGACATAGTTGAAAGTGTCCAATGACCCTTAATAACCAAGACAGATCCAAATAATTTGATTTCTTGTCAATGTCCACTTGCATTATTCTCTATTATGAAAGCAAAGACATTACGCTTCCAAGCCTTATATATTATTTTTTCAAGAATGTTTTGTTTTTATTTTTGGTTTGCTGGCATGAACAATTCCTATTACATACCTTCAATTCTACCTGCTTTAATTAATGTTTCTTCCTAATGGTTTAATTTATTCTATATTTCAATTTTTTGGTACATATGTAAACATGTCAGATGAGGTGAAGGATATGAAAGCTCACTGCATGTTAACGGCTGGAAAACATTTAATTCTTTTTTCCCCTGTCTTATTCAAATATACCTTATATAGTACACGTGAGTAATCTGTCTTTTTACTGGCTTTTGTAAACCTTCAAACTCAAACACTTTTAGACAATAACATGAGTGGAAAGGTGAATTTGATTACCTTATATAACAGATTAAAATATTGTAAATCTTACATATGCAGGTCTACAGTATATAAGAAGTCATACAAGCTCTTCAGCTAGAAAACACAGGGCAAAGTGACTATAATGAAGGAGAAGATTTTGCAGTTTAGTTTTACAGTTTTAGTTTACAGTTATTACATTTAAATTCTTCCAAAGTCCTGTCACAGCATTATTCTATGCTATGATTTTATGGCAAAAAACTGTGTCCCACATTAGGGCTCTAAGTGAAGGAAATGATGGACAGTTCCTTTTAAAATCGGCTTAGAAGCTAAGAGCTGTTATCAGAAGCAACAACCAAAAATCAGGGACAGCTGCATTAATTATTGAGAGAAAAGAAGAAAAATAAGACATTCTGAATCAAACGCCTGTGAACAATTTTAGAGTAAGTTCAGATGGTAACCGTGGCAAAAATCCAGCATTCTGCTTTTAGTCTGATATCAATTTCTCTACCAGAATGTTCAGGAGAGGAATAGCTGTGAACTTCCTGCCATACTGTATATTAAAAAGTCTGCAAACCTGATAAAAATAACATGATGCATTGGAAAGCATACTTTTGGTCCATGGATGTTAATTTCCTTCTCCTGTTGACTTGCATTAAAAAAAAAACTTTTTTTTTTTCCAAAGAAAGACCCATTTTCTTGCCATTCCCTACATGCTTAGGAAAAAAAATATTCTAAACCAAAGAATCCCTTTTTAGGGCTTCCAGAGCTGACTTACAATTTATTTTTATGTTGCTCATGTGAAATTTGCTGTTTCAGACATTTACAGCTAGTGAATTCTGTAGACACACCTTTCATAATTTTTCTTTTTTTATCATACTAATCAGAGTCTGTGTCCAGAGTTTTTAATTCTTTTGGTACTTATGGCAAATTCTGTTCTTTGCTATTCTACTTTATTTCCAAGCACCTAAAATAGTCTAGTTGGAAAATGTTTCATTTGGAATTCAGTTTGCCCCAGATAGATTCTCTCTTTTTACCTACTGTTCTTTCTCCACTGATGCATTCTCCTCTGCAGTGGTGGACTGTTTAGACTGATCACTCACTCTATGAAAGCTACCAAGTACGTACCTCTGTGGGCCCCCTGTCACTTAGAAAAGGGTCCAGGCTTCCAGAGCTACAACAGTTTCTTAGCTAACCACAATAAGAATATGCTAGCAAAGTACTTCATCATTTTGCAGATACAAAAACTGAAGCAAAATTTGAAATGCTTGATCCAGGTCACAAAGACAGGCTTAAGTAAAAAATTTAAATCTGAGCCTCCCTTCAAATCTAGTTGACTAACTAGGTTTCATAATGTTAAATGTTGAATGTATAGGTAGTAAATTGGTTCTGTCTTTAAAGCAAGAAGAGAACTAATTTGCCCTGAGTGTTATTGTAGTTTGCCCACTGATTCGTGGAGTCCTCAATAATCCAGAGACTGGGGATTCTCATTTATCATCAGACTATTTTTCATTATTTAATCTTCTTTCTTTATGATCCCAATCTGGTGTCCACTGAAATCAAAAGAAACAGATCAATGACTTCAAGGCACATTCAATCAGCTGCAGAACTGAGATAAGGCTCATTTCAAAGTATAGGCAAACGTCAGAGTCTGGGAGCGAGGCAGCATCACGATCAGTCTTGGCATCACTGAGGGAGGAGATGTCAAGATGGATAGTCTGAATGGGGTCCTGCAATCTTTAGCCCTTCTAGTAGATTAGCAAAATGCACATGCTCTCTCCCCACTCCCTGCCTGCTATGTATCAGGTTGTTTACATGCCCTGTCTGGCTCAAGGGGAAAGAAGCATTAGTCTTTATTCTGTACACAGCCTTACCCCCATCAGAGTATTTTGCACAATACTTCTTACAGCAGTTTTCCATGACTGTTATTCTTTGCCTACTATAGAGTATTTTTACTGGAACTTATAAGGGTGTCGCGTATTGAATAGTATCCTTTTCATAGCAGTCTTATTCCTATTATTATAGCTAAAAGAACACAGTGATACAGTGATATTAATAACCATAGTCCCAAAGTATTAGATTGAAAGAGCTATTTCATTCATGCAGTGCTAGCCAACAGGAATAACATACTAATGCTGTGCATATGTGCATTGTATAATTAAATGAATATTTTATCTAACCTATATAAATCATGAAAGTGCACTTTATATATAAAACAAAATCATAACTCCATGCTCTTCTCCCCCAGAGTGCTAAACAAAAAGAGCAGTTGCTATACTTATTCACAGCAGTTAAGAATAGGCAATTCTTCCACTTAAATTGGAAACTTTCTTTTCTTGCACTTTGGGCTTGCAGCTGAGAGATAAATAATCTGCATGGAAACAGAAACTACTTTTTCCAGTCTTGAAAGATCTGTACATGTCAAAAAGGAAAAGTTGGTGTCAGAATAGCAAAGAAAGCTTAGCAATCACAACTTAACACTGCACCTGAAAGCAGATCATCATGGATTTTAAAAAAGATTTTGATACAGCTAAAGCTAAACTCTCAGGTTTGATTCAAAAAGAATAGCGATTTGTTGAATAGATTGATAGATAGCACTGGAATCTATAACCTTAAAGTCTATGAATTTTGTTAAAATATTAAAATAATTCTAATTCAGCATGTGTTTGAGAGAACTAGCCTATCATTAGAAATCACTGAAGTCTAATTTGGAGCCACAAACACTGAAACATATACATCCTAATTGCACAACGTTGATGTACAAAACTTTTTAAATACAGGGAATCTTGTAAGTTTTCATCCCTTACAGCATGGTTCAAATTCAATTCAACCACAACATTGTCTTTTATTGGTTTATAATGCTTCTTGAAGAAGTCTGAGAATTACTATTAGTTAAACATTTAAAGAAATATAAACCTTTATTAATATGTATTCAAAATGTAAGCTTCAAGTCACATTTGTTTCACAATTACTTAACTGATCTCAGTGGAGCTACCTAGATTTACACTGTAGAATTAAGATTAATTCTAGACTCCAACTAGTGCCAAATTAACAGTCCTTTAGACCAAAAAAATGTTTCTATTTGTCTGACAGGGAGAACATAGAAAACTATGCACTATGGTTGGTCTTGGATTTGATCATTGTTCTTCACTCACGTCAAAGGAGAATTTTACTCTAAATACAGGGGATTCTCACTGAGGTCAGTGAAGCCAGAACTTTACATAAAATGGTTTACTCTCGACCGATTAAGTCCCCAGAGAGCATGAAGCTAATAAAGGTTCAGCCAGCCGCAACTGTACCTTTACTACTTCCAGTCCACAACTAAATACAAAAACATTTTACAAAGGCAGTAACTGCCACTGAAAAATAAGTTGTAAGCTTATTCTGATTTGAGCCAAAATCAAAATAAATTCCTTAGTGTAAACAGGTCTGTTATACTAATGCAGTTTATTCTGGAACCTTCATAACATCAATACCCTTTAAGAGGAACTGTTGCTTTTCATTGACCATTTTTATACTACAGAACTGGTTTACATCTTTGTCACTTCCTCTTGATAAAAAATTACTGGTAACATAAGGATTTTTCCATAGTCTCTTTGGATATCATTAAAAAGATCCCTTGGTGTGATCTAACACATTCCATCTTCTAGCAACTTAGCTAACAATTACTTAAGTAACTTAAAATACTGTTCCATAAGCCCATAGCTGGGACAGGGGAAAATATATTTGTATTCTGAAGTGCCACCAAGAAACTATTGGTCCTTTCTCTCATGGCGACATTCCTGCAAAGGCTGTAACTGGCACAATTACTTCCTGGCATGTTTGCATTGCCGGAAATAACGTGACACGACTGCTCTGCATTTGCTCCTTTGTTGGAGCTATGACAATAATGCTACTACTGTGGGTGCAAATAAGGTAGCAAGAATAAAAAGCATTACTTTAAAACCTCATTAAAAAACTTCTCATGTTTCTCTGCATAAAGTCCTGTCTGCCTTAGAAGCGAATCAGACTATTTAGAAAACATGTAATATTACTGAGTACAGTAAAAAAAATAATGTTGCCTTGGGAACCAATATCTGTTGTTGTGACACAGGTATTGCTGTTTAGACAAATCTAGGTGAATGGAGTAAAAGAACCAGAAATTGGAAAAAATATATATATATTGGAAAGTACAGGCTATATTATTGATATTTTAATTAAAGTTAGCAATACAGAAAACCGAAGCACAAACTGCATGAGTCACTTGAATTAAGCATTCCTCTCATGTTAGATACTCCAGAGAAGAAAACTTATAAAGCTCAAGGGCATAAAAGGGTGTATTCTACAAAGACCACCTAAATCTTATTGACAGACTATCACCTTACATGTATTGCACACAAAAAATGAAGCAGCAATAATCTCTAATCCACATAAAGGACTTGGGGTGAAAGTAGTTTTAGGCAGGCTAATTTGATAAAGATAGGCTGTATAGCCAACTTTTTAAAAACCACACAGTAGTAATGGAATTTCATTATTTCTATTTAGATAAACAGTATCTCTGTACTACACTCACTGAAGTTTTGCTCAACTACAAAACAAACAAATTCATGTCAACCAGGTATGAGATGGGACATAATGTGGTCAGACAACAGAAGGGCAACAAAAAGACACAGTAACAGAGCAGTCAGACAAGATCTGGATGGCAAAAAGACCAGTTACAGTATTTCTTCCCCCAGTTCAATACTAGAGCTACTCTTTACACCTTAAATTAGGAAATAAGATGTATGACCTTGACAAGAAGTAACTAGAGCATAGAGCAATGTTTCCTGGAATAAAAATTTACAGTAACAGCCTGAGACGTGGTTCAGGAAGGAGGCCCTGGCAGGCAGTCCCAGGGGTGCAGCACTACTAAACACCAACACGAGGTGGTGTGGCATCATGAAGCAGGAACTGAGGAGTATCATTGTAGAACATGTAATAGCTAACAGGCTGGATTACTTTGGCTGCCAACACACCAAATACATGCCTGGTCTCATGAATTAGTCCTTACAGTGAACATCAGCCTGGGATGGAAGATTTGGTATCTATCAATCTCCCTGTGATACTTAGAAGTAGCAAATAGTGCCACATAACAAGATAGTGGTAGGGCAGAGAGATAAAATTCCAACTTCCCAGTCTACCCCTCAGGGCTACCAAAATGCAGCGGCTCAATATGCCACTCAGAGAATTACTTTCCCCTGAAACTGCAAAATCAGTAGGGACCAAGATAAGACTTGGAGAGGTACAAACTCCATAACCAGAACAGCTCAATGAGTTAAGCTACTCTGCGTATTGAAAAAGACTTCTCATCTTCAGGGCCAAAATGAAATAATAGACACAGGGATCTCTTGGGGAAACCCTTCTGCACTGAATATTAAGAAAAAGGGTGAACAAACAGAGTATTCAGGCTACCTCTGCATTAGCTGCAGACTAAACAGTGGCATGCATAGACTTGTGCTATATTTGTACATATATCTTTTCCCTTGTTCATTATTAAAGCTGCTTAATGATAACAGTTTATTTCAGTCTCCATCTGCTAGAGAAATGCTGATCATTTTCATATTTATTTTCTAAATTGAATCCAGAAGTTGTGAAAGATGCAAGATTGATTACGCTGTGTCTGCCAGCTGCTGACAAGACAGCAAGACTACAGCCAACCCAGAGGACAAATTCTGCTGCTTATCACTGCAGACAAACACGCAGAGTGCAGCCCTCTGCTGTCCCGGCCATAAGTCAATCACAAGAGTCAAAAGGCAGTTTGCTCTTTACTAGGCTAATAGCCTAGCAATTATAAGCTTGCTTCATCTCTCTCTACACGTCCCATTTTTTCCATGAATGCACCTTGTATAGAGTGCAGCCCAGCAGCTTTCATATCTCCATTCCCATTCCTAGGAAAGCAAACAGTAATCCTGGGAGAGATGTTTTATTTCACTCTGTTGTTCTGTAAGGAAAACCTGCCTATCACTGCCTTTGCAGACCTTTCTATTCTCATTTTTAATGGGCTGCATCAACTCTATCTGTTAATCAACACCTGATTAGCTGCTTACAGACTATGACACCTTAATAATAACTACAATGAAATGTAGTGTGCATGGCCATGAACAAATGTACAACTTCATATTTTAGTAACATGTACATGCAGATTCTTTTCTATGTGAACTTTAAACAAATGCAAAGACCATAGAATGATCCACCTCAAATGCATGCACCTAAGATGGTAGGAAAGAAAAAAAAAAAAAAAAGAAAAATCCATTTTGTTACACCAAGGGCTTTCCAGGGGATCCCTGGTATTTATAGGGCAGTTCATGACCTGAATAAATTGTTGAAGAAATCTTGCCTGCTTGCCAGCTTTTACTTCACAATTCATTACTGTAGTGATGTGACATGTTTAGAAACAAGCTTACTGGTGTCTTTAAACCTCGACTGCATGTAACTCTTAGCTGTATTTTAACAGAGTCTGTGAATGCTTTTTGTAGATTCAACAAAAGCGGAAAAAATACCCTTTACAGAAGTGGGAGGTATAGAATGACCAAAGAGAAATAAAAGTCAAAGAATTAAATATAAAAAATATGGTAAAAAAATTGTGTATAGACACCATAATCTGTAAAAATATATGTATAAAGAATGTAAATGTATTTCTATATTTTTAAAAATATAGATAGTTTAAATAGGATCTTCTGAACAATCCTAGGTAGAAGCATCAATAGATTTTGTTAAAAGGAAAAATTTAAATTGCTCAACTTACATTTTCTTTTCTTTTTTTTTTGATAGTCATACCTTTGTTAATTTGAATTTTATAGCCACACATTTGCCCTCCTTTTACTTCAAGATTGTTTCATTTTCGTGAACCAACTAACTGGGTTTCATGCTCTATGGGCTGGCTGGCAAGAAACTGAACCTTTTTGCCTACTTCAGTCACATAATCCAGGTCAGTGGCTCAAGATCAAAAGCAACAACATTACAGGTGCTGTAAGACTTCCACATCACTCCACTATGTAAAACTGAAAGCATATTACATTCTGATTTCTGAGTTCAGAAATGGCATGTACCGATTATCATTCCAACCACAATGAGCAAGAAACTTGTGGCCCTAAAAAAAAATCTCAGCCCTCCACCACAAGCACCAGTGCTGGAAAGAACAAAGCATAGCTTTGGCAGATGCCAGGAGTCACTAGCAGTGCAGATGCCAGCTTTACAGAAACATCCCAAGATTCTGTGTCTGCACCCATCTGGAATACATGCCCTAAAATATGCTAAATATCAGACAGGTATGGGCTTTTCTGGAACTGTTTTTGCCTTTCCAACCTGGGTTAACAGTCATGTCAAACACTCACAATTGGCAAACATTATTTGATTCTGCCATCCTTGCAAATGACTATTTTGAAGCGACTTCTTTTTTCTGTTAACTAGCAGAGAAGCATACCTACCTACAGATACTTATTGACTTTATTCATTTCTGATGCTTCCCCACAAGCTGTTTATTTATGCATTTCAGTAAACAGAAAACAGGCTGAACTTCTGTTTTACTCCTATGACAGTGAAGGGATGAGATACTTCAGCTAAAAGGCCAACATTTTGAAGGAAAAACTCGTCAAAACAGATTCTCCTTTTATTTGAGAGGGTCTACTGAGCTGTTGGTTGTACAGCTGCAAAAAAGATACCATCTATTTTTGTTCCGTACAGAGTGCTCCCAAAAGCATGGTGAAAAGTGAGTCTTGACAGAATGAATAGAGGATGAAGCTCCAGGTCTCAAATCTTCAAGATACTGCAATGACTAAGAATTAAACTAGATCCTCAAATTTGACAGCTCAAAGGTTCAACGGGCTCCTGTAAAAGTCAGATGGATTATTACAGGTAAGCATTTTGGCTAAAATTAGCCTAAGCACATTTGTTGCTAGTTGAATGCCTCCCAGTGTCAACCATAACTAACACAGCACTGATGAATCCTGTATGCAAATAGTCTTGAAATAATAGGACACAGAGGAACTCCCTGACACAGAAGCTTAAATAGCTCAGGAACAACAAAACGGACATTAAGACTATGTTATGAGTGTGAAGTGTTATAAAAATAACTTAGCAGACTCTTTATACAGAAATATTCCTTGCCTACAGTATTTTACAGTAACCCAAGGTATGATTGCAGAATCAGTTGCAGAAGCCTTTGTATTCATTATATTGATTTTAAAATTGCCTGTCAAATGCTCTGGAAAGAAATAATTTATCGTCTATAGACTATATATGGACAATTACTATGGGTAATCAAGTATGATTAGTCCTAGGGATAAATAATTACATTTGTACCCAACCTCTCCCCTTTGCCTCCCACTTTCCCATTTGTGTAGCATCATCATACACCACTAGCAAGACACATTGAAATCTTGTGGTAATACTGCCTTGATTTGTCTCCCTTGCTAAATATAAAAGCAAGTGAAAGAATTTGCTTGTTCGTTTTGCCAGAGGAAGAGGGAAAGGGTTAACCTCCTCCAAGCAGAAATTAAACTTTGCAACTCAATTAAATTGCTTCAGAGAGAGTCTTAATAACACAAAGACTCAGCTTGTAAAATAGCTTTATATTTGTAGGTATCACAAGGGTCTTTCTGTTTGGAAAGATTATATTCTTTTCTCTTTACTCCAAAGTAGTAAGTTTTAATACACAATAACTTCTTGGTTTAAGGCAGCCTGTACAAACTGTGGCAAAATGTCATTGTCCCATCCTGTTTAACAAGCATTTATGTGTGCTTTAAGTATCACCTATTTGAAAACGTGTCTTCAAAACTGAACTGTGCTTTCCAATACTCAAAGGTAATACAATTATCTTAAGCAAAATTAATAAGCAAGCATGCTGTTATTGTGTGAATGTCAACAGGTATTCATTTGAATTCTTACCTCAACTTTAATTACTTGTGGCATATATATATACACACACACAGAGACACATTACTCTAGCCTGCCTGATTTTAATGCACCATTGAGACTTAAGTTAATTTTATTTACCATTTTGTCTTCCTTCATGAAAATATTTTTACTGGGAAAATTAAATTCTGTCTTATCTTGCAAATAATCCACAAGAAATTACAATAATTACAAGAACATATAATAAAAAATTTAGAAGTACTTGAGAACTGGCATAAACATATTACAAAACAAAAAAAACCCATATATAGGAAATTCTCTGCCTATTAGGCAGTTAATCTGGTAAACTACTGAGTTTCATTTACATGTGGTGGGTCAAAGCTGCTACTTCATGTCTGACACTCCTCCAGCTTCAGAAGGTAAAGCTAATAGTAAGCTGAGAGAAAAGGTTTGTTACAAATACAACTGACTGGGTTTCAGTTCTGTAATAATTCAGAACCAGAAGAAGCTTTTCCTGGTGTACCATTCCCTGCTCCAGCTGGAGTTTGATTAAAATCTCCTCTCAGAGATCATCTTAAAGTTAGCAAAATATTTGAGCTAATCAGGTTTGGTAGAAGTTTCATTAATCCAAGTAAATGAAAAACATCCTCCTAAATTAGTACCCAAATATCCAGCCTACAAGCTCCATCTAATACAAAGCTGATTTTGAAAGGAAGCATGGTTATGGTGTGTTTATCAGGTGACCTTTGTTGTAAGTTGCTAACTAGTTTTTCATCATCTTTCATATGAAAATGTTATTTTCATTATGAATTATTTTCTGATTGAACGTTTTCTTTTAATTGGCAAATATTTGCAGCAATTAACTCCTCCAGACTGACTCAGACAGTATAAGTCATGACCTTCCCTTGGGGATTTAACAATTACATAACTCCATTTTTATCTACCATCACATACAACACCTGGATGTCAAGTTACTGGAAGTGTTTCTATGCTTATAAATAATGCAACATCCTAATGTTGCTAATCATGACATGTACATAATTTATTGCTCCCTAGAGCTGACAGAAATTTCTCTCCCCTACAGAATGTATAACGTTAGTTTTTGTAATGACAATAATTTTGAGGAAAATTATCTCAGGGCAGGAAGGAGATTGAAATCCTTCTCTCCCTGCTTACATTACACTTCCATAAATACAATGGGAATTTTCAGTAAGTGTGCAATATCTGATTTAGAACAATAGACTTGTTTAATGACAAAGATGCAAATAGGCAGAAAACGGGATTTTCAAAGAATTCAAGTCAGTGATATCAAATTAGTCAGGTGCTTATTTGCATCTTTGACTACTTAAATACCCTTAAAAAATCTCATTTATAAGTACTCATTTGCACTTCCAAGTGCATTTGCTTTCAAAGTATTTTCAGTGGCATGTTTGGCAGTATCTGCCTTTGACATCCCAGATTGCCATTTGTTCTACTAAAAATCTCTTGGGTAATGATTCCCTTCAGGTTGGTTTTTTTTGCTTTAGTCATCAAAAAGTTTGGTGTACATTGACTCGGAGATCTGAAAAGATACTTGAGAGATGTAGATCACAAAATACATTTAGCAGATTCATTACATGAGATAAAATTTTCTAATAAATGTAGTAGGCTCCTGTTGGTACTATGCAGTAAGTTTGAGAGGACTAGACACAGTAAGTTGCAAGGAATTGAGCAGTCTAAGATTGTCATTGACAAGTAACAATTTGGGGCATGTTTAGTTTTCCATATATAACCTGAGAAATGAGAAAGAAGTCTGATTCTTGATACATAATTATTTTAGACTTATTTTTCATCCACTACAAAAGACTTCAAGCTATTATTCGCTCTTGGGAATCCTGACTGAAAATTGACTCTCCTCCCTTTCATTAAGAGGATTCATCTTGTTTCCTTTATTTACTGGGGAAGTGAGAGATTTCATAGGTAATTATTTTGACCGTGAAGCTAACTCGCTATAGTCATGTCACCCTTGATCTGTAAAAAAACCCACCGCACTAGAACATTTCCTGCACCCACAAGGTTCATAACCTATTCGTTAGGTTGTTCTCCTTCAGCATCAAATCATGCTTGAACATATGTAAAACATTTACCATATTTTCTATTTTGGGGGAAAATCAGGTTTCTGTAGAAAAAAATTATTCTGTGCTGAACCCAGTAGCAAGTGACCAGCAGAGACCTCAAGCACTAGCTGGGTTTGGTTGTTCTGCTTCATCTCAGCAAACAAAGTTCTTGTGTAATTTGAGCAAAACATGCTCAACTTATTTAAAAAACTAGATTTTCACCCTCATGTTACATCATGATACAATATTTATTATTGACAGTCAAAGACAAATCTTAAAATAAACTGGAAGTTTTGTTATTGTTTATATAAAATTTTATAGAATCCAAGTAGACGCATTTCCAGTAAGCTAAAATAACAATCTGGTACATCTTTGGTAAAAAGATCTACTGCAGTAAAAATGTCTGCAAATGGTTCATGCCAGGATTTCCTTATAGAATAGTGGGCAACCATGACAAAGAATTGAATGTTTGAAATTTTATTAATAAAAAAAATTAAGCTTTTTAAAATAGTCATTTTCTCAGCAAATTAATATCACCTCCTATGAATCCTGACAAGTTCTTTGAATATATGCTTTCTTTTGGAAAATGGCACTGCTATTGAATTTCTGCTGCAGCTAAGTGGTAATATTTTTTTCCTCATTCTTCTAATTTTCTCATTTTTAACAGAATAGTCTGCTTTTTTTCCTTTATTTGCTGAGCCTGTCATGAAGTTAGTGTCTTTTAGGATTGGGGTTGGGGAGGAAAGAGAGAAGTAAAGTGAAGATGAGACAAAGATAGTCACCAACGCTTTTTAAAGAAAGTCTCAGTCTTCATAAGATTTACCGAAAAATAAATGGCTGTTTAAAAGCTTTGATAGCATGAATCTCACAATATACACAGTTCTAAACTTCCAAATACAGATGGTAACAGCTTGGTTAAGATGCTTTTATATATCATTTACATTTTCATTAAGGTTTGTAGGTATACTAATCTGTTGTTTTTCAGCAATAAAATACATATATTAGAAAAGATGCTATTTGCAGGGCACATGAAGCCTTCTTCCAAGCTCCAAGGTAACTAGGAATTCTTAGTTTTGTTCAGATTTTCTGTAAAAATACTAGAAAAAAAGGTCTTGCCAAACCCTCTACATATTTAAGCCTTCTACATTTTCCAAACCATGGACGAGGGTTTTATTAAGCCAAAACGTATTGTGTTTCTCCTATGTGAAATCTACATTCCAGCTTCAGGCAGGTGGACTGCCACATTTTGTCCAGTAATATGCTACTAACATCTACAACAGAAACATGTTTCAAATATCAGGAAAGCTTTTTATGCAGCAGGTAGAATTACATAGAAAAAATATCAAAGGCTTAAAAAAAGGTTCCTTCTGTCTTTCTTTTGCTCAAAATTAAGATCTATAGTACAGTAAGTTTCTTTTTTGACAGTACCATTACAATATAATTAGCCACGTGATACACCGAAAATGGGAGTGAAGTCACCTACGGTCCAAACAAAATTGTTTCATAATGTTTAAAATCAAAATTAATAGACTATTAATTCATGGCTCATAAGTATAAAGACCTTAAAATAACCTCAATAAAGAAATTTTGAAGGCAGTCTTAATTGTAAAATATGTCAAGAAGGAATTTTTAGAAGCAATAAGAGAGGTCAAGACAATTAATTTTTCTAGACTTTTAAGCCTGCTTAATGTTATATAGAAATGAATTGATTCAGCATGTCAATATTGCTGTTTATACATCCTTTTGTACACAAAGAGACCACAACTTGTTTATGAAATGCATCTTAAAAATCCCTCATTTAGTATTATCATCTACCATAAGACTAACTGCCCATTTGGACAGCTTTTACCATCCCTTCAATTAAATTTCCTTTCCCAGTGCATAATGCAATCAACGTCAATCAATTACTGTTTCAGACCAGATGCAGGAGACTGAAGTCAGTACTGGCTCAGGCTGAGGCGGCTGCTGTAGATCAAAATTTGCAAAGACAAAATTCTTCAAAAATCACTTCTGTGATTTGCCCAGCATTGCTCCAAATCATCTCCTGACAGATCATTTATAAGCATTTCTGCTTGCAATTTTGTTCCCAGCTTGTTCAGTGAAATTGATTTTAAACTAAGTAATTACTTTAGACAAAGTCATGGATTTCTCCACTACGACTGATACAGAGAGAACCAGTTGAGTGGAATGCATTAATAAATTTGTGAACTACTTTGAAAAAATTACACATATTTTTATATGAATTAGATTTGCTGTTGCTGTAAATCTTCAATGTGCTTCAAAAAGCAAAACATTGGGCAGATATCAAACTAATAAACCATGTTTTATTTTGTTGTTGTGATGAGTTCTTACTCCTGCTAAGAAATATTTTTACCCCACATGACAGTATTGAGATACCCAATGGCTTCTCTAATGTTTGAGAAATACGAAATCTGCAAGTACTGTCATTTTGCAATTTTGTGTTGAGTGAATTGAAATTCATTTAGACATAATTCTTAACTCAAAGGTAATGTCAGATAATTGTGTTGTTTCATGTTTCAGCTGGTACTATTCCATGCACAAGCAAGATATCCATCTTTTCTAAAAGCACATTTGCCATCTATTGAGAATATTCACAGGCACAAACTTGTATTTAGAAGTAGAGACAAAAGTTAGAGACTAAACCAATGGCTAGACAGATAACAATTAAAAAAAAAATTTTTATGAATGAGCAAATCATCATTTTCACATCACTAGAATTTACCATATCTTAGTAGCATATTTTTATATATTTATAAAATATTTCTACTTGTACTGATATACCATGGATAGGATCAATAAGGAGTCTCAAACTTATTTTCAAACTACTTGCATGCTAAATGTTACAGAAATATATAAAACCTGCACAGCTTATTTTCCCAGACAGCATGCCATATTGTTGCCGTGCTTTTTAGACCCTGATCTAGATGAGCTACATGGCATTGTCTACTTTAGCAACAGTGGAATACCAAAAGACCAGATCTGTGGAGCAAAATAGTCTGGTACCAGCTAGAAACCTGACAGCCACATTATACACATTTTGAGTATGTTGTTTTACTTCATAATGGCTCTTGTTTAATCTGATGATTAAAAAGTAGAGTACATTCAGAGTTCATCTTCCAATTTAGTTTCATCTGAAATGAGTCTTGTCCACACACTCCTAAAACACAACACTGTGAAAACCAAACACAACAAGTAGGGTTGATTGCAAGAGTCTCCAGGAAACTTCACTCTTAATTCAGACCAAGACACAAACATGAAAACATCCCCTGATGCTATATTATCTAGTATATCCTTCCACTGTGCTTCAGGGTGCAGTGTAGACATGCTGAAGTAACTGGATGAAAAACATAAAACTAAAATCAGAAGAGGATTTTGCCAGCATGGCTGGAGAAACTTAACGTCTCTTTGCAACTTGAGCAACACTCAAGACACTGATCAGGATGAGTCAGAATACATGAAGAAAGGAATTTGCAGCTCGTGTGAGCCTGCAACTATTAGACTGTTTTTTGATCTTTGCACATCTTTTGCCAACAAAAGGACATAGGCAACCTGGACTCGAATAACAAAAGAACAAAGAAAATTATGGAGAGGTTAATTAAGGACTTAACTGAAAAAAGATTGTTTGGTTATTTGACAGCAAAACTGTGGCTTGATAGCCATCCACAAAGGTCTGCAGCATATACTGGAAGAAGATGATTATAAAAAGTGCTTTAGGAAGGTATAATTTGGAATAAATTCATGAAGTAAGAAAACAGAAAATACAGGTTATCAGAACAAAAAAAAATATGACTACAGATCCCTCGTAATACCTTTTTCACTTAGAAAGACTATATAATTTCTCAGTGCTAGATAGTTGAGTTCACCTGTAAAGGTAATACTATTCCTATTGGCTCAATGGTAAACCTGAAAGGATTTATTTTTCTGAGATTATCTATTGGTAAAGTTAGCATCTCATTTGCTTTGCATTTACTTTTAAAGTAAGCCTCCTACTTAGGCTGTTATGGTTTAACCCAGCAGGCAGCTAAATACTACACAACTGTTCGCTCACTCCCTCTGCCCTGCCCCCCCATCAAGCAAAGGCCAGATTTCCTTATTTTAAAACAGATAAATAGACATAGAAGTTGTATTTTTATACGTAGTTAAGTTGGTTCAAGCTGAAAATCAGTTTTTCATCAAAAGTGATTTGTTGGCCTAAAAATACAATTCTGGCCAGATAAAGGCATAAAACAATTGAACTTTACTGTAAAGACAGCAAAACATTTAAAATTCTCACTCCAAAATTTAATAATATTCAGAAAGATTGAAAAAGATACAGACTGATTCACTACTTTGAGTTCCAGTCTAAGTAATTCTGACTCCATACTTCAACAAATTAAGTCAATGAAAAATAATTCCTTAATTCCAATGAGTTTTGGATCAGCTCTATTATAACAGAAGGAGGCAAAAACCCCTGTATTAATTGCACACAAATTATAAGCAAGAAGTACTGTGACCTCATATTGAAAGCCACGCTTCAGGACATGGTCACTAAAAAAAACCCCAACACCTATATTATGCTTTTTACCAAGCAGCACAGAGTAAGAATCTACAGTTGTCATATGCATAAAAAGCGGTAAAATAGAAATAAAACAAAAATAAAATAAAAGCTATATGACTCAAAAGCCCCATTACCTATGAAAGTCTAACCAATGTCTTACTAAGGAAAGGTCATGAAGAGTAGCATGGTATGCTTTTAAAAAATGCTGTCATAACTACAGATAATTAAAAGTAAAGATAAATGACTGTTTAAAAAGGCAAGATAGAGTTATATCCAAGTATATTTTAAATTATCATGCTAGAAAAATCAGATACTGCTCTTTTCTCCTAATAGGAGCTGGTTGCCAGTTTTGTTAACAGCAAGTCTTAGTGCATGACTCAAAGGCAAATATGACACTATCCATATGCCTCAAAACCAGAAGTGCTGGAAGGATACAATTCCCCTTGTCTTCAGGTCTGTGACCATATTTATCCTGGGAAACAGTCTGATATACAAACATCAGGGATTGGAAATGAGGTAACCAAAGCAACTGTAGCTAGAAAATTAAACGCATACCAATTCTGAAAATAAAATGGAAAGAACTTTGCTTTTTTAATTAATCCCTAAATCTAGATTTAAACCCAGATAAGTGTTAAAAGCTACTAAGATAGTCAATGGCTTAAGCATTTCATCTATGAAGGGATCAAAAATGAAAAAAAAATCACTAAGCAATGAAAAAATCTCTAAGCACTTTCACATTCATTCCTCATCTCCTACTCAGTATAGCACAATGAACAGTCTGTGCTCATGATGTCCATAAGCAGAAGAGAGGACATACAGCTCAAGACACAAAAAAAAAAAAGCTGAATTTTGACTTACAGTTTTTGATATTTAAGTTTCTTTTGTGTTGTTTAACTTGAGACATCTAAAATGTGACTGTTTCAGAGACTAAGCGTTAAACCAATCCCTTATTCAAGTGTTTAAAGGAACTTTAGTCATTTACAGAAAGCAACTTGTTTATCTTATTCAGCTGTGTGACTGTTTTCCATGTTTCACTACTGTATTATACCCTCTGCTTCCATTTTCTTTTTCTGTCCCCCCTTCTACTGCTTTTAAACAGAGTAAAAACCCAAAGAAAAAAAAAGCAGTTGGTCAGCTCTTCTTGCTGGCTCAGCATCCCTGGTCTAAATTTCTTGACAGGACTGCTTGGAAATTACCTGGAAAAACAAATTTTAATCAAAAATTGCAAAATCATATAGCCTTTGATGCCTTCTAAGAGGATACAGGCGGAGTGCCAACAACTTGGACTTTGCTACCAACAACTTGGGACTTCTTTGCTATCCTATGCAGGGTGCTCCTGCAGAGCTCAGACTCCAGAGCCCACACCCACTGTGGACTACCCAACAGGGAAACCCCAGAGCTGTTGTGACTGGTTTTGCACATTCAGGAAATCTTAGTGCTCTCTCATATTAAGTAACTGGCCACAAACTTAGTTCATTGGCAGTCCTGAGCTCTCAGCAAAGCTTAGGGAGCTGGATTAAAACTAAAACTCCTACAATGTCCATCCCAAAGCCAGGCAGCTCTTTTCTAGCCATGACTTTCAGATAGGAACCTTAACTGCTTTCTCAGATTGAGTCTACAAGGGAAATTTTTGAAATTTATGTCTGTGTTGGGCTTATTAAGTGTGCAACCTCATCTTAAACATAAAGGTCTTCAAATCAAACTGGTTAAATGATTTCAAATCCAATTTATTTCTTATTCTCTTTTCCACAAACTATAAAATTGTAGTTTTTTCTGACACTGAACTTTCCCTCTTCTTCTGGTGTTTCTAAATATTTCATCTTCCAATAACTTATTTTTTTTCCTCCTCCTTTCCCTTCCCGTAGATTTGCTCCCAACACTGCATTCTCCAGGAGAAAAAAAAAAAAAAAGGCAAGAAGCTTGGATTCATTTTATTCACCAGAAGAGAAATGAGCTAAAACTGGTACAGATGAGACTGAGCTCTAGTTCACCTGACAAACTAGCTCTTTCTCCTAATTCATGCCCATGCTATTCTGCTTGTCTCTCACTGTACAGTCACTGTGTGTTGTTTTGTTGCTGTTTTGTCACATCTGAGAAGTACATAGCCATTCCCAAGTGTTTCAAAAGAAGCTGCCAACATAAGTGCTCTGAGTGAGGTGGATGGCTCTTGGGAACATTCAAAAGGGCATTTAAGAACATTTCATTGGGCAGCTCTGTTAGAAAGCTGACTTGATGAAACTCAGTTTAACAAAAGGGAAAGCACATAATATTTTAGTATTAGTCCATCTAGAGAAAAGACTTAGCCCCAGAAATGCTGAGAACTTTTGTTAAGTGTACATATTAAAAAACAATCTTCCCCTCTCAATATCAAGATATTTTGGTGTTGGTTTTTTTTTTTACTACATATTATGGAACTTAGAGGAAACAGATTTCTCTAATCCTTTGAAAAGGATTCAAAACTGATTTTTAAATATAGCAATGATTTTCGAACATTAATCTACCTCATGACCTTGCGAGATTCAGTCTTGCATAGGTAAGCAATTACAGAAACAACTTATTCCTCAGATACTTCTGTACTTTCTAGGAATGCCTACAAGGCAACAAAGAAACCCAGTTCCTTGTGGTAACATGCCAACAAATACACCACGTTATTTCTGTGTATTTTACAATTCTTGTTTCTAGTTTACTCTGAAGAATAAGAAAAAGCTTTTTGCATTTCACTACAAAAACATTAGAGCCATTTATCCTAAATTTGAAAGATTTTGCTGCCACTGGTAAAGAGTTATAAAGCTGCAACAGTATCACCCCTCCCCTGATTCTGAAGGCGTCAGATCTGCTGAGACTTACAAATTCAAGGGAAAGAAATTCTGAAAGTGACAGTTTGCACTAAAAGCCGATGATAACTCTTAGCAGCACATATTTCCTTTTAAAAAAAGCATTTTGCAGGGCTAGTCATGATAATCTTTTGAGGACTTTATTGTTGTTGATGTTCATTTGGAAACTGGGAGTGAAACCCAGATAGGAGCTTTACACCACAGCAACTACAGGTTTCTTGGAATCAATGTTCCTCAACAGCAAGAAAGTGTTGAGGAACTGGGTTCCCAGATACTTTTGTATTTGTAAAGGAGGCAGCTCACTTTAAATGAGTTGTGGAGGGGCAAATGTTAATCTCATTTTACCTAATGTTTCACTCAGGAAATTACTTCTCTTTTGGCAATTGGCAGTGCCAAACAGATACAGATGACTAATGACCAAGGTCATTTGCTGAACATTCTTCCTTTCTGAAAGACATCCTCATTTCTTGTCTGCCATGGACAAAATTAGGAAATTTTGTACAGCAGGGAGAATTTTAAGAAACAATTGATTTTTCTTTTTGTAAAGGAGGTTCTTTACATTTGCAATTACAGACTGAAAATACAGCCACAAACACATTTTCACAAACTTAAATACAAGCACAGGTAACAAATTAACATTTAATAGCTTAAGTGTCAAAGATTTCAGTCTTTTGTTATACTGATTTATTTGGAGAAAGCACATTCTTCACCTCAGTTTATTTTATTTTTTTCTTGCCAAGTAGAAAGGAAGTTCTATACAGGTATCAAATGATCATTAAAATTATTCTAGTGAAATTTTTGTAACTGTAGGTTCACATAAAATTGCAGTTATATTTCAGTGAACTCTTAAAAATAATTCTAATTACTTCAGTTAAAGGCTGGTTTGAAAATACAGCTTGTCCACAGTCAGATAAGCAAGTATGAAAAATCTAAGTTAGTATAGGTTATTCCAAGTAAGTTTATTGTTTACTAAGTGGCACACTGCAACTCTTGAAAGAAGATAACACTATGTCTTTACACCCAGTCACAGAGACTCTGAAAAAATAGACTTAGTCATTCTATTTAATTATAAGCTTCATTTTCTCTAATGGTATGCTCTTCACAGATACTTAATGGGAAGGTTTTGGTGTAAATTGCAAAGATACAATACACAAAAGAGCAAAGACTTCCACTTGCAATCATGCAAGAGTCCTACACTCTGTTAAAGTTATTTTTTTAATGAAGAGGAAAATGCTGTGACAGATGTTTTAAAGTAGTCCATTATAGCAGCTAGGTACACTGTATCTTGAAGATTACAATCTTCCCTGCACAAGGTGCAAGGTTGACCAGGCACTTTGGGACTCTGAATTGGCATGCAGACAAAACTTATGTCCAGACAAGCACAGCAATCCATAAAAGCCCTGTCACAGGGGACTGCAACATTACTGGGCATCTAGATTTAGTCAGAATCCCGGTGATTCGTTTTTTCCCAACTTCCATACACATTTCTTGTTTCCAATGCATTGAAATAGTTGCTGGCTCTGCATGGCTGTATACAGATAGTTTTTACACAGCTGTGACCCCTATCCTAAATAGGGCCACAGCTGTTTCTTCTCTGCCTCAATCCAGTGCATAAAGGAAAAAATCAGAGTAAGCATTTTTGATCACAGAGCAAACCTATTTCACAGTTGTGATGAAAACAATCTGTTTTTTCACTTGTTTCAGTAGTCTAGTAATAGATTATTTTCTTACCAGAAAAAAAAAAAGTACAACAGCAAGGATCAGTGGATTAATTTGGTCTCAATTTATAGTTACACACTGTCCTTTCCTCAGAACGGATTACATTGCTATAAGCTAACCCTCAAGAACATAAAATTATCACAGAGCTCTATTTTCTGTGGCTTGTACTTCTGTGGAACTATTCAAGTAGCAACATGTTATCCCATAGGAAAGATATTAAAGATTAATAAGA
Source organism: Pygoscelis adeliae (assembly GCF_000699105.1). Taxonomy (NCBI): domain Eukaryota; kingdom Metazoa; phylum Chordata; class Aves; order Sphenisciformes; family Spheniscidae; genus Pygoscelis; species Pygoscelis adeliae. Next base: position 949,522 of record NW_008824235.1, on the reverse strand, counting down.
TACCTCAGAAGAGAGCAGATTTCTAAATAAAGGCTGCTGTGATTTATCGGTAATTTGTTGAGGTCATTCATCCTTTATTACTGTGAAATAGAAAAATACCGTTTGAACATGTAAAATACCTTTAAATTTCCCAACGACTAAAACAAAACCACTAGCACAAACCAAATTTCCCAGCCACTAGATGCAACAAAAAAAAGATTAAGGAAACCTGTTATATGTTGTCCTGCTCTAGTTCATTCTAAAACTCATACTTTAGACAGTTCATAAAATATTATATGGAATAAGTATTCAGTTTTAATACATTTGCCTTTTTCCATAAATATACTCTTAAATATCCCTTTAACAACGTAATATCAGTAACATTCCTGAGATGAACTTGAGTTTAAAAAAAAAAGCATTTTTAACATTTGACAAACACCATTTTTTCTGCACTTTCAGTGATTCAGAAAGAAATCCTAAGTCAATAGGTAACCATCAGCTAACTCTATAAGGTCGGCATTTTAGCCTGAGAGAAGGAAGGAAACAAAAGAAAAATGTGCAATTTGAGGTATCCCAACTTGTTTTGATATTTATTTCTGGATTCCTATCGTTTAAATATAGAAAATTTACTTGGAACATTCAGGCTTCCACCTGGATTTTAAGGATAATTTTCTCTTTCATCATCTGCAGGATTTCACAAATCCTGACAACTCATCCTGTAATTAACAATTGCATCTAGCTTGCCCTGTGCTTTTTTGCTTTGCTGAATTGACAGCTTTTGAACCAGCTCTGCAGGGTAGCTTGGGGCTCCAGGGGAGAGAACATAGGCAAAGAAAATAGTAGTAGAATATCACAATATGTAAAATAATAAAGTGGAAGAAATATAGGAGTAGTGATAGTAAGAGCATGAGAGAAAGGAAAAAAACCTGTTCAATCAAATCAGGTGGCTACTAGTTTCACTTTGCTTCACAGTAGAGGACAGAAAGCATTTCCTGGTGCAGATGTCCATAAGTGAATTTAAAATCAGTGACAAAGCATCCTCTTCCATAGAAGTCATAAATTCCTTTCATCCCTGAAATAGCTACATTGCTGTTTATATAAATGCTTTTAGTAGTAAAGTGCAAGTTTGAAAGAAGCAGCTTGGTGCATATTTTGATGAGATGGGGACTAGAAAAATTGAATACCTTGAACTACAGCAGCTAATTTCAATTTCAACTAGATCCTAGCTCTCACTAAAATACAAAGTGACAAAATAATTCAGTGCTGCTGTGACACAATGAGATTGAGGTTGAAAATGTTAAAATAGCTGCAGTACCGTAGCAGTAAAATTCATAATTAAATCTAAAGAAGGTGTTTCTGGGAAAAGTGCCTTTTTCTTTGAAAAAAGGCAGAAAAACATCTCAGAGGAGAAAAAGTTTCATTGATAAACCCTCAACAAACCTAAATGAGAAAGAAAGGAGCTGACAATGCTCCTCTTCTTCAGTATTTCACCATTTATGGTAACCTACCACACATCACTGAATTGGTTTCAGTCCCTGCCTTCTACTAGGGGAATTTCAATTGGTGCCCAAGGCTAGTGTGCTGCCTGGAGCAAGACACCACAAAATAACTCATTTCAGTCTTTCCTCTTGACATCATCTTGTTAGATAGAAATAGTTGAATATTTATTGGAGAAAGAATTAGTATTCAGATATTCAATATTTGAAGAAAGTGCATATGTTAACGCTTGCTTTGGTATAAATATTGGTGTACTTAATACAAAGCGAAGCAATGGGGGTTACTGGTGGTGGCCACCCAGACACCTGAGGTGTGGTACAGGGGCCCGATCTGAGGCGAAGAACAACAAACAATTTCCAGCTTTCACTGAAGTTCACAGGTCTGTGCTTACAACCAAATATTCTGTTCGTATTTACACTGTCTGTATTCACAGCATCCATGTAGCATAAGTAAGTTTTTAAAACAAAGCTTTCACAATGAAGCAATAACAAAGTATTTTTATTTTAAAAAATATTTCATTTTCAAAAAAGGTCTTGCCTATTTTATTCAGATTCCACCTACTTTCAAGTACTTCACTATCACTGCTTATATAAAATAAAAGGCAACATCTGAAATGGACGTTTGTTTTGTTTGCAAAAATTTTGGAAACCATTTATTTGGTGAAAGCATGGCAAAATGATAAGTAATTCTTAATAGCAAATTTATTAAAAACACATTTCCTTTAGTTGTCCTCAATCTATACTAGTAATTCACTTTAATGATCCTGTTTTCAATACCAATGACCGTTGAATTACTAAAGCTAGAAGATGGACATAAAGTACACATGTCAGCACATGCTTTATTCAAGATGCTGTGAAAGCAAAGTGTAAAGATCTTACAGTAACAGCATTGCTAAGGCATCTACACAGCTCTTTCAGTGAAGTTACATGTATGGCCTATATTTTATGGTCTGTATCTAGATTCTATGGACACTCTCATTGACATGACTTGTGTGACAAGCTCATTTTAGGTACAGTTAAAAATTTTTAAATGAACAGTAGAAAGATAATAAGGAGTACAGTAAGGGAAACTGCAAATGTGAGACAAAATGTTGATGCCATTCAGTACGATAAATACACATCTGTGTAGTAACATATACAATGTGTGCCATATCAGAAAGATCAGATTTGCTATCTGAGTCTTCTGTAGCCCAGTTTTCAAACCATGGAAAGTACCTTTCAGCAGTATGATTAGCCTGCGTTTGTGTCTCGGAAAGGAGAAGAAAAAGGACTTTTTCCCTACTACATACCATAGTAACCTAAAGAGAACTGCAGCTGAGGGAGTCTTAGGCAGAGAACTGAAGAGGAATAATGATTCTGTGGGGAGCTGGATTACTTAAACAGTTATATTAACAATGCTAAGCTGACAAACCCACACTAATAGTTGCATCAGGTATTACATTTACTAATTGTCTGTTCAAGCAAGAGCCCAGCTCCTGTAGAAAACAGCCTAAAGAGACTTAGCAAACACCTAGTATTCAGACAAATTACATAAATTCCCTTTGCAGCAAAAACAATGCTTTTAGCCAGTGGTACTGAAGGCAATGCTGGAAGCTTTGTCAGTCTTCACTGCCCTTTCTTATCCCTCACACTAATTAATCTCAATGGGATTTTGTAAAATGGTGGAGAATAGTAACTGTAAGATAGCATTCAACAATCAGACATTTCTGAACTGGTATGAGTTACTTCCCCAGCCACTGCAATTTCAGAAATCTCAATCTCATTAAGAAACCATTAATGCAAAACAATGACCTCAGGATGTCACACCACAGTAACCAAGCCTCTTTAGAAGCACAGGGTGGGTCTATGTTGGGGGGGGGGGGAGGAATTGTTTGGCTTTTTTCCCGCAAGTCTTTCAAGCAGGTGCTTAATGTTTCTTTTCAAAGCAGGGCTAGTGGAAGAGGGATAGAGTGTTACGTTTATTTGTACTACTGCATGACTGCAGAATAGAAGAGGAAGAGACTTACGCAGTTATGTTTAACTTCAGGAAAGGACTGAACTATTGTAGATCAGGAGGAAAGATATGGACATGATTTGTTCTGGGATTTTTGTCTTCCTTCCCCTCCTCCATTAAATCAATTTTGTTCATCTTAATTCTAGGCCTTGCAAGATCCAATTTTATAAAAGTGCAAAAAGCTTATATAAGCAATTATACAGAACTTTCAAGAACGATGATGATGGATGGGCACATAACTGCAGTGGGTTTTGTTTTTAACTGACATAACTTACAAATTATTTTTACTTTTTAAACATATTTTCTTATAATTACTGTCATTAGAGCCATTAGCTCATTTCAGGAGAATGCTTATGACCACAGCTAGGGAAAGCACTAGTTAAGCAATCACTTTCCATTACTTACATCATAAGACAAACAACATCAATACATAAGCCCAAATATATAATTTTAATATTTACACAAGAAGAAATATTAGATTTCCTTCCAGCTGTTTTAGAGCTCACTAAATCAAATGTATTATCTTTTGATTGAAATTCCTATTATTAAATTAAGATACTTTTGCAGCATTCTTGTTACTTCAGAACAGGCATTGGATCATGCAAGTTCAGTCCCCTAAAACACGGTGAAGTCACACCTGCAACAGTAAAAAAAAAAACGGGGAAAAAATCTAAAAGAAATTGGTGCAAAAAGACCAAAAATATAGGGTCATCTTGATGAATTGCATAAAATAACTTTTTCCAGTCTCCTCATCTTCCATTTTGACATTGGAGAGCACTGTATAGATGCAAATCACATGTAAAGATAAATATAAAGAGAGAGTCTCAGGAGCCTGTAAATAAAAGTGCAACAGTAGACAAAAAAGCAGACTACAGTGGAATTCTCCTCAGGCATAATCTCAATTTTACTAGTGTTTTAAACTGAAGTTTAAATTATCAGTTTAGAGGTTCAGCTGTGGCTATAATAAAGGCTAATGAATGGTTTTTGATCCTGATACAGGTTTATCATAACTTCAGTATCTCCGCATGGATTAACAAATAAATATTGCCTAAAAGTTAATGTAATATCTATTGACAAAACTCTGCAAAGTCAGTTTTAAACAATGAAACAATAAGTCTTCCAGTAGGTTTAAATAAGAGGTCAAAATAGGCACTGCTTATAAACCTTAACAGCATATGACATGATTTTGATTTCATTTCAAGCCAAAGTGGCTGTTTCAGTCACTGAAAAAAACATTTTGGTCTGCTGGCAAACATTTAAGTAATACGTGCTATTTACTTACATTTGTAACTGTACTATAGCCCTTTGGAACACAACATTTGGATAGAGACATACATATATAACTCAGAACTGGGAAAGTACTGCAAGACTGAGCTTTTGATTCACTTTAAAAGCACTTTACTCCACCAACTCTGCCTAGGTAGCTTTGCCATTGCTGACAAGCAAAATTGATGGTACCTATCCAAAACCTAAGCAACAATTCTGTTTTTTGTGAAACCAAAATGGTGTGGTTTACAATTGGTACTACAATTAAAGTAGTAAATATCTGTGAAGTTACAGATTTATGTTTCTAAGTGTCTTCTCTGTCCTTTCATTGCTGTGGGATTTGCAGTTGACCAGAAAAGTAAGATTGTCTTCATTTAGGAGGAATGTCAGACTTGGTATTGAAACACCAGCCTTCAACTCTCTGTACTGCAATTTACTAGTTGTAACATAAGTTTAGTAAAAAGATAGCAATGCTTTTCAGCAGCTTTTTTCACTGGTTACAAACTGACTTCCGTGTGGTTTTTTTAAAAGCAAAGAAACAGATACTAACCACTTAAAGCTCTTCATCTGCACACACTCACATCTATATTCATATTATTATACTGTAAGCCTACTATATTTTTGCAGCATTTTTATTTATACAGAATCCAAGTCTCCCCTGACTCAGGTTTGTAGTTGCAATGAGAAAGTGTTCATATCACATATCTTTACAGTAAGACAAAGACCCCCCCCTTCCTATGCTTCATATCACAATTCTCTTGTGCTATATGGAGCTCTCAGTGCCTTATCTACTTCAATTATAATGTCACAATCCAATTTTATTAGGTCTTGTGACTGTATTAGTGTCATTATTTAAATTAGCATCTGCTTGTAGTTACCTCAGACTGAAATTACCAAGTGACAATAATCTTTTTGCTTTCTTTATAAGAGGAAAAAAGAATGGCTGGCTGGGCTGTTTTGCCATTACAGAGCTTTGCTACTTTTCCATGTTTCAAACCTCATCCCCATGTTACTATGGACAAGATAAAACAAAACTGATTTCAATACGTACACGTTATAAATGCATAGTTCTGTGTCCTGACAGCCCTATTATTTCAAGTGATACAACATGAATAAAATCACATACAAATAGAAGTTTACAAGCTCTAAAGTGAAAGAAGCTCTAATCCTAAAACCAGTCCTATGTCCTTGAGCATAAGTATCACAACTAGACTGAAAGAAAAGAAAAAGCAGCATCTGTCTGGATATTCATTCATCCCATCTTATTTGTGTGTTTAAAGGAAGGAAAAAAGATATAGGTATCTGAGTTTTAAAATAAGCCAACAGTGGCCAATGGATTTGAGAAGTAACTAAAATATGCACAGTAAGCTCCAAATTCTTGTTTCTTGAATGTCATACCAACATTAGCTCAAAGGAAATAACTCAAAAGCTAATTGATTAAAACTTGTGTTAATAGTAGTGAAATTTTGGTTTAAGATTTAGAAAAATAACACATTGTGGCAAGTTTGACAGGAACCCTACTTCTACTACAGAGTAATTTCTGAATGTAATGAAATTTTCTATTAGCATTCCAAGGCTTCGCTAACACAATATAATTTACTGACTCCCTTCAGAAGCAGCTGACATGGGAGGAAAGGATCTAGTACTATCCTCTGCAAAACCCTCTTCATTTTAATTTCAAAGACTGATTAGGTTTTTTGGAAGATTACTTCCAAGGTTGGCCTCCCCCCCCCCCCCTTTTCCCCCCCTTTTAC
>NW_008824235.1:925676-942616 GCF_000699105.1 Pygoscelis adeliae | reverse complement strand
CCCCCACTATTCTACCTGCCTTTATCACTTAATTCCTATGGACAATGAAAGGTCATTTTAGTTCACAAATGCAAAAGCTGAGTTATGCATGACAAGCCAATGACAACTTTCTTAACAGTGCTTTGTAGTAGTTAAGATAATAGGTAAGCAAATTAATGTAAATCTTAAGTAAAAAACACGATTTATTTCTAAATAGCCAATAAAGCCAAATCCTGATTTCCTAATTAAATCCCTTCCCTTAAATCATTTTTTATTAGTACTGCAATGTTTTTTCAGAATATCACAGATTTTTTTATATCACAATCTTTAAAAAACTAAGCATGTTCAGCTGTCTGGTTTAGGACAGACCAACATGGGCAACATTGTTGTGGGTGTCTGCTATGAATTGATTAGAAAGAAGATGCAGATGAGGCCTTCAGGCAAGTGGAAGAAACCTCACATTTGCAGGCCCTGGTCCTCAAGGAGGACTTTAACCACCTGAATGCCTGCTGGAGGGACAACATAGCAGGACACAAGCATTCCCTGGAGGGCTCAATAACAACTTCCTGACACAAGTGATAGAGGAGCTGATGAGTGGATGTGCGCAATGAGCCTAATACCGGATGGGAGACAATAAAGAAGATAGAACCAGACTAAACTCCGTGTCCAGTGAGAGGGCCAGAGTCAATGATACAGCTGAAAACTGAAATTCCATCTGATCATAAAACAAACAAAAATCCCTTTTTCATTGCAAGGGTGGTCAAACATTAGAACAGATTGCCAGTCCCCATCCTTGGAGTTATTCAAAGCCTGACTGGACACAGCCCTGATCAACCTGCTCTAGTTGACCCTCCTTTGAGCAAGGGAATTCAATTAGATAATCTCCAGAGGCCCCTTCCAACCTCAGTGATTCTGTGATCAATCCAATTGCTTTTCTTCTGGTTGATTTACTGGACAGCCATCTTTCAATGATTAGAGTATATGTATAATTATGAGCCCAGGGAATACATTCCCCAGACCTAGTGTTTCCACTATAGATATTAATTATAAAATTATCTATACTGTACATACAAACTTAGTGATTCCCATAACAATTTACCATGAACTTTCTTCACTTACTAGTTTTCCTCTTAACCTCAGTAACGGTTAACACTGAGCAATGCATAGAATAAGAGATAAATGGTTTTATTAATTCATACTGACTGAGCTCTTTGTAACAACAACAGCTGAGGAAACTTGACAAGCTTTCAATTAATAGACACAGGCTGCCTACAGGCATCTCATTCCTCCAGACATGCTATGACATCACTTGCAATTGCACCATGCTAACAACACACCTTACTCTTGGTCTCGTTTCTCTCTCAAGATAGATTGTTAAAAGTAGATCTGCTTTTAATATATCTATGTATTATTCTTAATTTGTCAGTCCCCAGCACCAATGATTATGACCTGAAGGGACCTTAATAGCATGATAGGCTAGGCTGAGTTCAGGTGCCACAAAAATTGCTAGAAAGGCAAGCTTAATTGCACCCTAACCCATCAACATCAATAGATAAAACACATAGCCATAGTAAATGTGTTCAAGCATTGAACGTGATTGGAAGCCGAGAGAATATTTTACTTGAGAAGTTAATTCATGAGCTTCAGAAAGCTTTAGAGCCTACGGAAGGGCCACAACCAATCTTCAGTTACAGCACAAAGGCTCAAGATGAACAAATGGCATTTTTTTTTTAATTTTTATTTTTTAAACTCGTGCAGCCATTGAGAACTTGCGTATTATGACTGTTTTTTGTAGAACATTTTAATGAGTTCTTTCATTTGTTATCATTCACCCAGGGCCACAGAAAGAAAACCAGAAATTCAGAGACAGATCCAGCACAGAAAGAAAACCAGAAATTCAGGGACAGATCCAGCACAGAAAGAAAACCAGAAATTCAGGGACAGATCCAGCACATTTTCACTAATTCAGTTAGTACATTAATTTCAATGGTATGCTCAGCAACATCTATAATTGTCTAAATTTGCACATAAGTATGCATGTTGATTTTCCCCTAGAGAGTTAGATAAGACAGTTTCCTCCATAGGTTAGATGCTTTAGGGGTTATCCTCCAATTTTCCTGTAAAAATAATCTATTCTATACCTTGAAAGTAAAAGCTGTATTCTGAAATGCCAACTGCTAGGCAGAAGCTTTTGTCAGCCATTTAGAAACATTAGGTAACTCATGAGTGAAGGAAAATACATGAGTATGTTTAAATCTTCTCTGAAACAAGTTATTGCACAATTCACAAAAGAGATCTGAAAGATGGAATCCAATTCCCACCCAATAAATGAAAATGCACAGACCTATTTCCTCCAAAACATAAAGACAACTCCAATAATATTTAACTTCCCTGATGCTTTTTTGTCTCCTATTCAAATATATAAAGTCCAATGAACGCTTACAAGAACTTTCAGAAGGGAAGATTCAGTGCTAAAGACAGAAAATGCTGGCCTCAATTAAATGTGAGTTTTGTCAACAGACCAAGCATTTCACTGAATTTATTTTTGCAAATATATTAATTTCTAGTCACGAGATTCAAAACCATGTTCTTTAACAAATGCAGAAAACAAGTTTTACAGGCAAAGGGAGACTGTTAATTAGTGAACATATTTGAAACAGTCCTCCATATATTAATATCTTTTAATACATGGAATGAAGGAACAGTCAGTCTATCAGCACTGATGGACTGGGAGTTATCTACATTTCAAATGAAACAATATGAAAATGAGCCTAAAAATCACTGAAATTCTTTTTCCCAGAGGCACAACGAGCAGTTGAACAATTGTGTCTAACTTTCCCATTAGCAAACTGATTCTGAAAATCCAGCAGGGGCTACCTGACCTTGATGATCACATCTAGCTGCTAGGAGAACAGAAGGTGGATGCAAAGCTAACTCAGTTCGCACTACACTTGCTTTAAGTCACATCAGCAGGTAGCAGACAGGTTGGCTGGCAAAAGAAAGGAACCTGGAAATTGTATTCTATCTTATGGAAAACGCAGCTGTGATGGAGCACAGCATGTTATGACAATGCTAATAGAGATCAACAGCAGCTCACTGTTACTCCTCCTTCCACAGAATGAGGAGAAAGGAAAGAAAACCAAGGCTCAGTGTTTACCAAAAAGGTGCCAAAACATATGCATCGCCTTTTGTTAATAGCTGTTCCTGAAGTCATAATTAAGTTGTAATAGAAAAAAGTTTATCTGTCATAAATATTATTCAAGATTTTTTGATTTAAAGATTTTGGAATAATAATTATCTTAACATCTCTAGATATTACTTGATCAATGTATTTGAGAAAGACTAGGACTGAAAACTGAAAGCTTATGTACAATAAGTAATCATGTACTGGACAATCCATTTTACTAGTTTTTGGAGCAGCCCAGCTAGACCTGAAAATTTAAACAATTTGTAAAGAAATCTACACAAGTATCTTTAATCTGACATGTTTTAATCTACATGCCTATCAAATCCTCCCTTTACATAGTATTCAAAATCCTAAGAGAAAAAACATATTTTTTTTTTTTTTTTCAAATGCTTGCTTATAGTTCTTTGAAAATGGAAAATAAAAAAAAAAATCTGAAAGGTAGTATATGCAATTTCCCTATTTCCAGTCATGACCATCTAAAGTTTAAATACTAATTCTATTTTCTGGCAAATTTTTCTTCTAACTTCCAATGTTACAAGGTGAACATTTTCATGCAGATTTCTTTTTGTATAACTTATTTTTAAATATGAATTATTTTGCATTTAGGCACAGCATTTGGATAGATAATGCAGCACCAGTTCTACAGAGGGATTGCTACAGATTGTTTCCTAACTGACTCTGATATGTCTTCTGTGAAAGTCATAACCCTGGGTGTGTTTGACAGTGCAATTAAATGGAGAAGCCAGTATATTGCCATGAATCATCTCTCCCGTTACACAGCCTGATCCTACCAATAAAGTCAACTAAATACTCTCTGGTACAGTATTTCAGGAAGAGGGGTGCACATTTATTATTAACTAGAACAATACTATATTTACGAGCTGAATCAGAGCGCTACACAGAATGAAAACCCATCTACTTAATCATCATATTTTATCAGGTTACAGGAAGACCAGCTCACTCAATAGTGATGCATGGAAGTTATAAAGTCTATAATAAATTTTTTGTTCCTGGTTATAAATCTTCTAGTTCTGAATAATAAAATACTACACTCCTATCAAATGGGATCTTATTTTGTGGAACCAAGAACTTAAGAGAATCACAGAGCTAGACAAATGAAAGATATACTTATGACAAGAATTGTAAGTTAAAGATGCAAAATCTCCACCAGCAACTCAAACATTCTTCCAACTTGTCCAATCTTATCCAGTTTCAAAAGCCATTTAATACAATTTTGCAATCAACAGTATTTGTCCAAACTATCCTATAGACAAAACTATGCTGTACAGTATTTCTTCTACACTTAATCTTCCCAGGCCAAAAAAGGCATCACACATCATTTATTATTCTTCTGAGTCCCCTTACACTGTCTTCACCAATATAAACCAAATGAAAATAAACCTACATGAAAATCTATACTTAGTCCACTGAAGTAATAGAAAGTCTTCACATTCTTTTGGATGTATTTTCATTATACCTACTGTTGGGGACAATCTTTGTCATACAAATTTATGGGCATATTAGTTATAATAATTGTATTTTGTACTTTATCTCTGCAGGAACAGTATTATAAACTGTTCCAATCATCTGAGTGCATTAAGAAGGTGTTATGCTTTCAACACATATTTGCCTACAAATAATTTTTAGCAAGATAACCACAGGCTCCTTTTTATCAGAATATGAACATTTAATGTATGTTTGGACTCATGACCTGCATGTTTGTTTTAAAGTGAGATTATGACCTTAATATTTGTGAAGAACTCCACATTGATGTCAGTGGGGAGTGCTTAAACATGACTGACATAACATTGCATCAGTCATAGCTTTAGGTAAGTTTCCTTTTTGTGTAAGGCATTCACTGAAAGACTCAAATAGTTGCTGCTTGCTCACACTTGCTCTGAAGAGAATAATTCCTAAAGCTGAAAGCAAAACATCTCCATCCATGCTACCTGTGCAAACATCACCCTCTCTGGGCTAGATATCAGTAATAGTAGCATAAAAATGTTATTTCTTTTATTTCAGTCAAAATGAAGCAGGAGCAAAGACCTGCTGTTTATAGACTTTAAACTAGCTTCTTTTGCCTGAAGTAGTTACATGAACAGTTCAAGCTGGCAGATCTGAGTTAGCGATCTTTTACAGGGGACCAGGTGTTAAAACAGGAGCAAGTCCCATTCTTCCACTAACACAGTTGTTAGCAGAGTATGTGTGCCCACAGGGCAAGTAGATTTAGCGTACAAAATAAGTATGCAGACAAGTAAAATATTATGATAAATATATGCAGCAGCATGCAACTCCAGAGGGACAACAGCAGTCAATGTATTCTCAAGATGGCAAAACATTTATATGCCGAGATATGTAATATGTATTAATGGTATTAAGCATTTCCAGGAAATGGAAGTTGACTTCTAAGCACACAGGATGTAATTGTCAAACTTACTGATAAAACATTTCAAGTCCTTTCAGAGGGAGGAAGTCTGGCTGTAAAATTGCAGATGGTTAAGTCTAAATCTATTTAAATTCAAATGCATTTTGCAAATATTGACTGCAGTTCTTTTTCATGGGCAATCACAGCTTCTGCCAATTGGTTTTGCATTTAAAGTGTACACATGAAGATAATTTTTGCTGAAAACAGTCTTCATGTAAAATACTATATAAAATATGGAATGTGTATTCATATATAATATAAACTTCGTAAAGGTTGACTAAGTTAGGCATAAGCAGTCCCATAACAGAATTTTTGACACGTTAGCTTTTTTCACCCTGAAATATTACTACAGCATTAGCCAAATAGAACATTTCAGCTGAAAAAGTGAGACTTTAAATAAATTCTGTCATCAGCCAAATGCATTTTGGCTAATATTGCCTTCCAAAGATTTAACATGCATTGCCTGTTCCAGTCAAAGATTCAAAATTTAACTTCATTAAAGTAAAGTTACAACTGTTTGCAAACAGACAGTAATTATGGACCTATCAAACCAAACTGACTTTAATAGAAGTGAACTATTCAGCCATTCTAATCCTAATTTTGCTAGACAAGTACAACATATCATCACAAAACATGACATCAGTAAACTTCTGACCACAAAAAAATAGCTTAATACGTTAGGGCAGTTGAAAGCAATTCCGTTAAAAGGTCAAATAATATTTTAAGTCAAATCTGGGCCTGCATACCTGAGAAACAAAATATGGGTGATGTGCTATGCATCACTATTCATTTCCTCTAGATTTTTTTTTTTTCCGTGTATGTCCATGCTGATTAAAGTGAGTATTTGGTGAAATTACTGTACTGGAACAGTAAATACCAGGAATGTAACAGCACCAAATGTCATTCTAATTTGACACATTTATAAAAGCCAAGTTTTCTAAGAAGCAACTGTAAAAATTTAAAAGCTATCAGGGAAAGGCAATGTAAAAATATTTGTTTTCATAAGGAATTGATTTAATGTTTATTTTCTTCTATTTTAAGACAACCTTTAGTATTACATCAGTGACAGCTACATTTAGAAAATAAAGTCATTCCTCAGAGGTACATTTCTAGCCTATTAGCAGAAGCTACTATCCTGATTAATATTACATGAACATTTCCATTATCAGCTTAGCTGACGAAAAAATGAATGCCTTCATCTCTGTTGTCAAGCTCAGTGTGCTCCCCTTGTCTTCCTATAATCACCTTTTCTGTAATCAAAATATTTCAGTGTTTGTCTTACAGAACCCACACAGAAGCAGACCAATGCATATAGACATAAAGGTACTTGCCAATTCTTTCACTTGTTCGATAACTCTAAGCAACTGCATGCAACAATGTAGTCAGGACTTTTCAGAACGACTGCCTAGCCTCTCCAGCTTCCATGGCTGCTGTGCGCGAAGTGGTACAAAGATGTTTGCTTAGGCTCGACCCCTATGCATGGAAGAGAATCATAGAATCATAGGATCATTAAGGTTGAAAAAGACCTGTAAGATCATCGAGTCCAACTGTCAAGCCAACACCACCATGCCCACTAAACCATGTCCCTAAGCGGCTCAGTATCCCCTCTGATGGGCAATAGTTTTTCAACAACATTGTAGCCCGCTTTGTGTGTACTTCTGTCCTGCTTTGTCTTTCTGATCAATACTCAGTATACTGATATCTTTCTCTTTTGGCTTATCCTTATACAGGTGAATTGAGTGTAACAAAATCCCATGTGAAAGTACAGCTATTTGGCACTTCTGATACAAAAGTGTTTTCTACATAATAATCTACAGCAGTTATGTGAATTAGAACTTACATTAATTCATCTTAACTCATTTAGCATTTACATCAAAGTCGTCTTTTTTTTTTTTTTTTTCACTGTTCCCAGAAATGGGAGAGAATGGAATAATCAGTCTTCAGGGAATAGTGGTGAGATTAATATCTTCCTTACACATAAAATATATTTCTTAATAGCTTTTTATTCTGCAATGATACCAAATATTTAATTTTGACTGCACTTCTCGGTTTTATTGTGTTCAACTTTCCAATGCCAAAAAATGTCATTTTTTGCAGTGAAAAAACAACTTTTGTACAGGTAAGAAAAACCTAGCAACACACCTCTGCTGTTTGCTGCTTTCCATCTATTCTTCTTTGACCATGTAAATCGTGATGCTATTGCTTTCATTTAGTTTGCTTTAGCCTGTTTCTAAAGATTCTAATTTTGCTTTTCCTACACTTGAGGGAAGACAGATCACTTTCATTTCCAAATCATGAAGCGATATTGCTGTATATGGTAAACTTAAAGGAACATTGTTCCCTTAAATTTGTAAGCACTGAAAGCACATATGCTTGCAATCTTCATATAGCAATATGACAGGCATTTTACATGCAGCAGATAGTGGAACACCTGACTGGTTATTATATTTTGTGTTGATTTTTTTGAAAATTTTGAAAATTAGGCCTAAGACCTTCTACCAAAAATGTGTCCATTTTCTACTGCCTCTGGTGGCTTCAGTTTTGGATATGCCAAGCAGCTGCAGGATTTTCTGACAGTGACTGATGGAAGTGCTGAGCACCCCTGAGAGTCAGACTGTGTGTATTACTTTTTGGTTGTTTTTCTTACTGTAGAGTGTTTTTATGGTTTTCATCTTTGCACAGCTCATCTCTTCACAGTTTAATGATGTATTTGCTGTATTTGTCATGAGAGTTAAGGCTCAACATAGTCATCTATTCCCATTTTGTCTTCAAACCTCCATTTGACTAGAGGTTCTTCATTATAGAGTTTCCTACATTCTTACAAAAGACTAGTACAGCTTCTATAGCAAATACGTTAACGTCTAGATCTCTAAACAGCAGCAGTTGAACTAGAGGCAGGTTCAACACAACCTGGTCCAACCAGCTGAAAATCCCAGACAGTTCTCCATCCAACTGCTAGAAACTTGCCCCCTGCAAGCTCAGGTCCCAAGACTGTCTCCCTCTGCAGGTGGAGAGCAAACACAAGCTCACTGATGGGAAGCTGCACCAACTCTGCTGCTCCAAACAACTTAAGCTCTATTGGTAGGTACTGCACCTCCTGGCCAAAGAAAACTCACTAAATAATTCCTCTTTCAGACTTTCCAGGCAGCTTTGAGAGGCCAAATATTTGCTGTAATTAAAGATCTGACAAGTGGGGCAATACTGATATGAAGAGACAGACAGGAAAGAGCAGGTACAAGCAGCAACGGATACAGGTTCATCAAAACCATAGGACGTAACTGTTCTCAGTCCATGGTCAAACTGCTCCTGCAGTTGCTGTGAAAACTTCAGGGTCTGTCCAGAAGCTAAGCTCCTGCCCTGAAACTGTTGAAGGTGTTTATGCACAGCCATTCTATTCTTCCCTCAGTAGAAATGCAGTAACCAATATTAGTCCATTTGAGTACAAAGCAACAAGTTATAAAAGTGCTAAAAGAGCTCCACCTTTGAGTATTCAAAGTTTCCTACAACAAAATTATGCACTTCAGCCATTATGAACACAGGTAGAGAAATCAACCTTCTTTATGTGCCAAGGACCTCATTATTAAGAGATAAAAGGAGGAAGCATTATAAAATAGCATAAGCAGTTTTAAAGATTGGGGAATCATACAGATGAAGACTAAAATGGATTTATTGTGACATGAAACAAGCCACTTTAAACAGGCACATTCCGATCACATCATGTCCTGAAAACATCAAATTGAATGCGAGTGAGAAGTGAGAAAATGACAGCAGCATTTTCAGAGTTTAAATCCAATTTTTCCACATGAAGTGAAACTAAACTAGGAATAAAATGAAGTCATGGTTGAAAGAGGTCATTTGTAAAGCAACATTACAGCTGGTGCATCTAGAGGGATTTTTTTTAGTAAAAAGCTAAAATATGCAAAACTGTTAAGGAACAAGTTAAATATATCTGAATACACCTGAAGTCATGTTTTTGTTAACATTTCAACAATAGATGTTGCAGCATAAAATAATTATGACAGACCCAGGTACTTTCCTGAGTCTCTGTACTTGCTCCAATTCTTTGTTATTAAGATCTGCAACATGATATTGCTGCAGTGCTGAAATGGTAAGGTTTAAAAATGACACAAAGATAGTAATTCTAGAGCAATCTTTCAATCAGGATGAGGATGACAGCTTGATCAGACAAAACTTTCCAGTGTAATGGAAATGAGTTCACTATGATGACAAAGTTACATGCAGACTATATATATCATAAAAACATTACTATTACCTCTGACAAATTTTTCCTGACCTATTTAGGCCAATTTGAGAGTTGCTATGCTAGCAGCGAGGCACAGAACAGCTGCATCAGAAGAGCTGTTTCATGAAAATATCTGGGAAGATATTACATAACAAAAGAGTCAATAAATTGCTTCTCAGTACACTGGTTAAGTTAATCAACAAACAACCTAGCTAGCCTACAAACAGTAATTACTTATATTAACTTAACCTTTTCAGTAACTTAACAAAATAACAAATTGTAAGATGCTTTGAAACAGTGCTGATGTACTTCATTTTACAAAAAGTTCCTTAATATGTTATGCAGTTTTTTAAAATTAACAGAATGCTTATTGAAGCCAGCAAGAAGCAATTTAAAGTTACCCAGAACACTGTCCTAGTGATACAGAAGAAATACATATGATGTAGGAGGTTTCCTTTGCCCATAACTTAAGAAAAAACCCTACACTTTTCTCATCCTATTTGCGCAATTGAAGAAATTACTAGCTCCACACGTATTTGGGGTGGAAAAGCTGAGTAACTGATAAGAATCAGCTTCACTTCATATTCTTGACACTTCTTCAGTATTTTAGAGCATGTAGTGAATTACTTAATTATATCATTAAAGCTCATGGAGTAATCAATATTGGAGTGATAAAGCAGCAGAGCACATATAAACCAGCCAAATCATCCTGTGTTTTTAGAAATCATTTGATAATGAAAGTGAAACTTATAAAAATTGTCCTCTGAAGCTGAACAGCAGGCTGTATGATAGAAGAGAGAACCTGAAGAGATTAAACTAACATATTTTTATTATATAACACAAGTTATCCAAATTTGTTAAGTTTGACGGTTGTTGCAGAAAAAAGTACCTAGGAAATGGCCTGGAATCTGAGGAGGAAGGACAAAATTAGGACAGGAAAAGGAGAGAAAAAAAGTACATGAAGTGTCTTTTACTCAAAATGTAAAGTACTTCCTCCCTTATACTATTTTCGGAAGGGGCAAAGATTAGAAGATTAACATCACATCAAAGTGAGCAATTATGTATTCTACATCTAGACAAAGTGCCTGATCTTAACAGCACTTGTGCTGATTAACTTGTATGTATAATTGAAACTGAGTGTCAGTATTCTTTAGTCAGTGTCAATAAAATAGGTAAGGGAAAACTGCAGGCAATTGAGTTAATTAATCCTAGAATCAGATCTGATCATAGACAATCCAAACTGAATAACTTTTCAGTTCTATTTTATACTAGTTCTTATGAAAGTAAATGGAAAAGTAAATAGATATGAATTAAACATTCTCCTTTCAGAGTACTAAGCTTTCACCCATCACCCATGAAGCTCATTCCTCATCCCATGGGCTTCAATTGCAGCAATGCCTGCTTAATAAATGAGTGCTAATTATTCAAAATTATGAAGAAATTTAGTACTCGGGCATGTACTCCCCTCTTTCACATATATTCAGACTGCATAACAGTCTGCCACACAGAATATAAAAGAAGAGGGCAATTACAGCACATACGTAAGCTTAACACTGAGAAACAATAGTGCTAGTAGCTGTATCTGTAGGACTGGTTACACTGATTTTTCTGTAAGAAATACAGTCTCAAAGCTGGAAAAATATTCTTAGAAGCTGTGTTTTACAAAGATCAATAAAATTATTGCTGCTCCTCTGAGTAAAATATTTTTAACTTTTCCATAAAAGATGCAAATATACATATAATCTCTTTCTCTTAGACAATTTTCATATGGAACTACAAACTGAACATTTGGAATTATCAATCGTTATAGTCTTACACTATTTCTCAGCATTACTTAAAACCAAAATAGTTTCATTACTATGACCTAACTAGTAAGACAGCTGCAGCCAGCACCATCTAAGTATCACAATATCCCCACTGCCACTGAATCCCCCAAGCATGCTATGCACAACAAAATGAGATGCTGAAAAGATGAGAAACTTGTTTTTATCAGTACTAAGGTCTATTTTTTTTAAATAATTAAATGCTTTCACTACTTTCAATGATTTTCCTCTAACATAGTACATATTAACATATCACACCCAATTAAAAGAAATTCGTAGCAACAAAACAAAATTCCAAAATTTTGCAAAGTGAAACGCATTAACACATTTTCAAAATCTCAGTATTTCCCATTTAAAGTTTTAGATTTTGAAGAAAGCAGCTTCTGCATTTGAATAACATTTTCAAACACTCCAAGATAAACAGGACTGGAATTTAACCATCATTATTGGACACAAGTAAATGCAAAGCTTGGTTTGGACTCAAAATTACTTTGTGTTTGAAACCATTTCACAGACACCCATTGTCAGCAATTTTGTCAGCTGTTTTCTATACTGCCACTCATTACAATTATTTCTGTTACCACAATAGTAAAAGAACTGTAAAACATACAAATTTTGAAAAAACAACAAATTTTAGATTTTTTAGGGTTTTTTTACTTGGCAGGAAAATTGTGCAAGTTAAGCTTTCTGCAACATTAAATTGCAAAATTATCACAGAAAGTAGTAGGATTTGGTCTGCACATTTTTCTATACATCACATCCAAGAAACAAGAATTGTCTTACTACAATGCCTAGCAAAGATCAATAGGGGAGACATTAAAACACCTCAACCCACATTAGACTGCAGGTGTAGTAAAGCTGTCATACAGAAGAAAAAATGGTATAATTTCACTGTAGCATTAGAGTTAACAGTGAGTACAAACTATGGCCAACCTCACTACACAGATCCATCTCCTACATAATCTCTCTTTTTCCTGGGACCCTTCTGTGCCTTGAACTTGCCTTTCACCACAGATAATGAAGCAAAAACATTCCTCTATCTGCACTAGAGTGATTTTGTTGGCATCAGCCACTCACCCAGTCTTCCTAGGACAGCACCATCATTAATTCCACTCTAATTGCATCTTTTAAATTAAAAATACTGCAATATTTGGTGGGTACTTTTGGATGTAGTTTCAAACCAGCGCAGCCCATGATTTATAGGCATGTTTGAAATGAAACTCCTTATAAAAGCTTTAGAAAACATCAATTTAATATTACAGTATCCCAGAGAGGGGATCATGGCTTTTGGAAACAAATGGTTCTGTAAGTAGGAAAACCCATGTGTTTGAGTGTATCATGACAGTATTCCGAGGGGGCAGAGGGTGGAAGGATGAGGAAAAAAGTAATGATAAGAAAGGTAATTGATAAAGGCAGAACAAAAGTCAGGGCATTAAAAACTGGTCTGAGGACTCATTAAAATCCAAAGAATAGCATTTCCTACCCCAGATAAAACTACGTAAAAGCAGTTGGTTTTAAAAATAAACCAGAAGGCCTCTAACATCCATATTAAATATAAAAAAGAAATAAGTCAGAGAAAATGCATCTAGATTAGCTGTGTAATTAAATTATTATAGGATTTCCAGATACATTGGCAGTGTACGATCATTTCAATGTAATCTTAACATAATCTGTACATGTGTTAATAATCAATTGCTAAGAACCAACATATAACAGCGTAGGAGTAGAAAAAAAAAAACACTTAAGAGCATGAAAACTAAAACCAGGTGGTGATTAACTAAATGAAAGAATAAAGAATATTGTTTTATTTTATAACATAACTAATTCTGAGGCAACTCTCATTGTTCCCCCAGTTCTAGAAAGGTGAGCTGAAGTACCTCAGAATATTCCTGCCAATTAAAGTAATTCTTAATTAACTACTTCCCTACAGTAGGGAAGATTTTGCTGGTCTATTGGCACACAACTGAACCTGTAGAATTCTGATTCTAGAAATAAATGGACATTTCCATATTTTCAGTTAAATAAGTGTGTTAACTTCCCAAAATTTTGCCAGTTATTTGAGTTTATGGGACATAACTTAAATGGCAGTAAGTTAACACATTTAAATTGATGAAATTTTATGTGACTAAAGGGACTGTATGCCAATTGGGACTTGTATAATACAAATTTCAAACCAGTTATTTCTGTTGTTCTGGTAATCAAAGCTCACATAGTCATAACTGTTGATTCAAGAAAGCTTGTTAATGAATAAAACTCATAGCTTCTACTAGTTTTTAACAGTGTTCAGGCTTCCCCTGTATTGTTTTATTCCCGGATAATTTCCCGCAGTTAGCTTATAATGTTCCTAATTTAAATATTTAACTTTTTCTGATGGCTAATCTGCACCCACATTGAATAAAGGAAAATTTAAGTTTTCAAATGGTCTATTTTCAATCAGATATCATCTTTCCTAACAGTGAATAGAGAACACATATGAATCTAATAAGCTATTACTCCTTCCTGTAATGAACAGTTTTATCTCAAAAAAATTTCAAAGTAATGCTAGTTTTGGGAAAAAAAAAGGAATTGAAATTATTTCTCTCGATTTTCTCTCCAAGAGGGCAATTTTTTTCAGATGGAAAGCTTATTTCACACATATGCTTGTGCACTAAGCCTCCACAAGGCTGGAGTTGATCTAACAAAACCCATCTTAACCAATTTACAGTAATTTACAAACTCAGATTTCAGAGCATCTTGTTATTACTCCCTTGCAAAGCAGTGACTGGCTGCAAAGTGGGAAGTTCCTAAACCATAAATCTCTGGAGTCTGCCAGTGTTTTCCCTGGAAAGACTGGAAATGACTGTATGCTTTACTCATTCTGCCTCTTCTCCAAATGTCTGTTGTTGGTACCTGTTAGAGACTGGATATAGGGCAAAACAGACCCACTATAACCCTTGTCATGTTACTAATCATTCAGCTGGCTTTCTCTTCACTTTTAAATATTAATTTTGACTTCATTTTACATTTCCATACATAACTAAAGTTGTGGAAGACAAATTTCATTTTTAGAATTTCAGTTTGACTGAAATATTTTACTTTTTTTGCCTTTTTCTGCTTATATAGTGTATTTGCACATACACACAAACATAAGTTCAAAACAAAAACTAGTCAAAGTGTTTCATTAAAAACACTACCTACTAATTTTATCTGATTTTCCTCTGAAAAGAAACTGATCTCACCACTAATGAAAGAAATGCTGGCACAATTTCATGATGCTTTCCAGTTCAATTGAAGTATATTGTCTCCAGAGTTTCTTCAATCACAGTGGACTTTTTAGATTTTTATTCAGGTCTTCATTTAGAGTCATTCTATCCTTCTTGAATTCATTCACCTTTTCACATTTTCTTTTTTTCAGCTGTGCCTACTCCTAACAAATATTTGCAAATCATCTTTTCCTGAGCAAATCTCCAGAACAGTGTTGGGTATTTAAATCACAGTAACCCTTACCTGAAAAACACAGATTGCTGTCTGATTTTAGGTATCCTCTGAAGGGCTGTACTCACACAGCAGTAAATTCTAGCTCTAAATGAAACTATACATCTCCATTTTCCCATTTCCTACAGCGTGAATGTAGGGGGGTTGGACTAGGTGACCTTTAAAGGTCCCTTCCAACCCAAACTATTCCATGATTCTATGAATGCCGTTGTAGCTTAGGGTCTCACTGCACAATCATGCATAGCAAATGAGACTATTCTGAACTGGATAAATAGCACAGAGGACTCTAACATGACACTCAAGCCTTTTGCATCTTTCTTATAGCTGAAGTGCAACAGATCAGGTTTAGTTTACAGTCTATAATCTGTACTGCTTTACCATGTTACACATAGTCAAGTCCATCTATTATTCAAAGAGCTGACAATACAGTACCGCATCAGAGAGATTTTTGAGCTAACTCTCAACCATATCAGTTCATATATAGCATAGGAATAGTGCAGTTGCACTGCTGGCAAAGCTTGAAGGGGTTTGTTCAGAATTAATTTGACTGTGACTACACATGCTAAATTAGCATTATGAATTAGTGTTAAGAAACTTGTTATGTATTGGAAGAAAGAATAAACAGTACCACTTTGTATATTTTATTTCTGGGCACTGTTACAGTTTGCCCTCTTGAGAAGAGAACAACAACAAAAAGCAATGCAAAATAATTCAGATTAGACTGATATTTTGTAGGGTAATAAACAAATCCTGCTTTTTCTGCCAGAAATCTTAGAAGTGGATTGAAAAGGGAAGAGTTTAATCTGTCAGAAGGACAAGTCTAAAGAAGATTAACAAAAGGAAAATTTTCTTCAATATATCTATAGAAAATGCATATCTCACCATTAGATGTCACTGGAAATCTTGCCTAGCAGAACTGTGGTGGCTAACTCATTAGCTGGCTCAAATGACACCCAAGAGATGTAACTACTGGTAATGCTTACATTATCACACCTTACACCTGCCTTGGTCCCACTGATGTTTAAAACTGTCAAGGTCCCTGTAGGAATTTTTGAATGGACAGAGCACATTGTTCAGTACATAGTATTGTCTTGAGCACTTCAACAGTGACAGAATATAGCCCTCAGTCTATACAGATTGCTGACAGCAGTTACAGGCAGATAAAAGTGGTAGCACACAAAGGGAATACTTTCTTCACATGCGTGTCACAGCAAACAATGCTTTTTCCTATTTTCCTGTAACACACACGGATGTCTCCCATATGGTGTAATGGTTCACAAATGCTTTGTAATTTTCCTTCCACTCCCTTCCTATTCCCACTCCCAGGTTTTCTTACTTTTATCTGACCAGGAGTTACATTACAGTGCCCTCAACATAACGTAGCACAAGCAAAAGATTTCTGTAGCAACAAATGCCCACATACTTAGAAACTTAGAGTCTTTAGTATTTTAAATTCAAAGAAACAGCTGGAAACATTTTCAAAGTCACAAGCTGCAAAAATACAATGCTTTCTCATTTAAGCATCTCTTCATATGACTGCTGAGGAGGCTCATCAGACAACAGGCTACACTGTAAATCCTATTGCTCTCAAGAGGACTGGAGCTCCATGACTAGTTTAGATGTCTCTTATACTGATTAAAATTAGCATTTAAAATACACACACAGGGAACATTTTCTGAAAACTAATGGTTAGATTAAGGCTTTGTCTTGGTCTTCATTTCCAAGTTTCACTGATGAAGTTGCATCCGTTCAATTCAAATCACATATACTGCTCAGCAGGTTTTGACTTCATCAGAAATTCCAATATAG
>NW_008824235.1:879319-925626 GCF_000699105.1 Pygoscelis adeliae | reverse complement strand
TGATTAGTTTATGGGATTTTGGAGGTTCTGATGGCATTTGCTCCATCTACGCTAGAGGGTTATCAGGATTTGGCTGCCACTGATTCTGCAGCTATGGTTGTCTACATAAGACTGTCCAGCCTGTGCTCAACATTGCTCTGGCTGCTAAAAGGTAATTAAATCACTTCAAGGTGCATTGTAGAAGCCACAAAGTCTACTGGCTAAAAAAAAAGATACAAGTGTTCTGCAACTGGTATAGCACAGGGCATAATAAGCCTGCTGCTCTGGTATCTTCTTGTGTCTGGCAAATTCCAAAACATATCCCTTTACCTACTAGATTCTTGACAAGAGACCATAAGATAAGAAAATTGCCCAGGATCATTTTATGACTTTGTAATGTCCATGTGTTCTCCATTTGCAAACTTGTATTCATGTGACAATATTGCTCTAAGTGGCAATTTTATACTTAGCTTCATTTTTACTTTTATCTTTCTGAATAGTGATGAGAAATATTTCCTTCCATCCATCATATCTATTTTGGCCAATGGGAAACCAGAAATCAGCAGGGGGTGAGGAATGGAGACGGAGGTTGAGTAAAATGCAGTAACATGAAGCATTCTGCAAACTCTTACAATTACAAATCAATTCATACAATACCCCACTGAGCAAGAAACATTATCTCATTTTATGGGAATCTGAGACAGAATTTAAGTGGCTTGCCTAAAGCCAGAACTGTCGGATTGGGGATTAGAGGTCCTGGTTCCCATTCTCTTCCATTTACTATTCTGACTTACATCGTAACTGCAAAAAGGAGACATAGCCTGACTCAAGAAATGGTATTAAAGAAGAACTAAAAGACATTTTAGTATCAGACTACAACATATGTTTTGCCTTGTTAAAGAAAATGATCAAAAAAGATAAAGTATCAAATTAGATTTTTGGCAGTCGATAAATTTTGCAAAAGGGTGAAAAACAAAACCTCTGTCAAATATCTACATTTGGTGTAAAAATGCCTTAAAATCAGATTGACATTTTTATATAGAGATGTGAGACATAATATAAGACAATACTGAAAGAGTAGAAAATTGGGTGCAAAATGGAAATTTGGTTAAGATCTTTCAAGTTCTGAGAAAGCAGTGTTGGATATTTCTTGAAGTGTACTCCCTGCATCACTCAGCATTTGTTGTTTGTTATCAGCAATGT
Source organism: Pygoscelis adeliae (assembly GCF_000699105.1). Taxonomy (NCBI): domain Eukaryota; kingdom Metazoa; phylum Chordata; class Aves; order Sphenisciformes; family Spheniscidae; genus Pygoscelis; species Pygoscelis adeliae. The sequence goes on along the minus strand of NW_008824235.1, from coordinate 924,444 downwards.
AACTCTTACCTGATGGTAGCAGAGATACCTAGTATGCAAGTACCCTGAGACGATTGTAACTGGGTTTCTTTGAACCATGTTTCCTCTTCAGGGAAGCAGTGACAGGGATCAGGGCATCTATTTTGTATCTATGCTATTTTGTAGTATTTTTTTATAATTTCTAAGTAACCTTTAAATAAGTGAATAATTCAGTTTCACAAAGTGATATAGCAGCATTAAGTAATTTTTCCCAAGCTCCCATAAAATGCTTCTTACAGATTTGAGAAAGCAAATCAAAGATGTAATTTTACTACCTCAGAGTACAGGACATTAGTACTGAACACAGTATGCTAAGCTAACAATGACCTTATTCTATTCCCATTTTACTCTCCCCCTCTTCTCCACTTCCCCCAACTCCCTCTTGTTTTTGTCTGACAGAGAACAGCTCCTATCAGAAGCAACAGCCTGGAGATGCCTTTCAGAAAACAAAAGGGATTTTTCCAAGTTTTGAACTAATAAAGTGGAAAATTTCTGCTAATTTTACCTAGTAATCTTAGATACCAGCCCCCAAATGCTCTTTTTTCAGTAAAAGCACTACATACTAAATCTTACCTTCTGGAGGCTTCTGTTTGACTTGTTCCCTAGCCTCAGTTAGACTTACTCTGCATGGTCAGATTTTCCGGCTTATTATAGGTGCTCTCAGAAAAGAGGAGGACGGCCCCAACTAGGAACACAGCAGCATTCTCACTTCATTCAGAAGATCAAGAGGGAACAAGAAGTTGCTCATTTATAGAGAGAAATAATAAGGCAGCATACAAATAAAAGGAAATAGAGTCAGATAAAAGGGGAGAGCAAAACTGGAAATCAAACACTCCTGCTGTGTTGTTCCTCCCCAGTATCCCTGTCAGGCAGAGAACTGGTTGACAGTTTTGGAGCTGGAAGAATTAATTTCATATTTTCTTTCCAAATAATTTTATCTTGTTTTCACTAAACATAAAGCATATGTGTTCTGCAACACTTGTTGTTAAAATCCTTTTTCTTTTGTTAAACACTAGTAATTAGTGTAACACTAGTAATTTGATTATTATCTTTGGCAGCTGCCTTTGCATTTCTTCATCCCACTCAGCATTGCTTCAGCTGAAGTAGTGCCTTCTCAAGCTGACCAGTGGACTGCTGATGGCCACAGTGAGTGATCCATGACTGACACAGGGATTGTGGCCCGTTACAACTGACACGATAGAAGGCTCTGCTGCTGAAGAAAAGTGTCCCAACTCACTGCCATTATGATGAACAGAAGGCATAAGGATCCTCTTCTCCAAAAGCACACAAGTTTGTCTTTAAATTACGAAATAAAAGGAGCTGGAGTGTTGTGTTTTTTTTTTTTGTAGCTGCTGAGCCTCTTTAACTCCAACCCTCTTCCCGAAGGGAAAGAAAAAAGTTAACAACTAATATAAGCTATGGTTCTTAACTGCCTCAGGAACAATTTCATCTGAAAGCAAAGCAGCCTGTAATAAACTCAGAAGTATGACACATTGGAGACTGAACAGCCTTCCAAGGACAGGAAGTGCCATTTTTGCATTTATAAGGTACATCCTGAAGTAGTCGTTAGAAGCTTTTTGTTGTATCTTGCAAAGAAACCAGTCATAGATATGAACAGCTCTGCAGAAAAAAAAAATGTTAAGTGCCTCCTTAAGTTCTATAGACATCAGAAGGAAAAGGGGATTTTCTTCCATGAAATTAAACACGCCTTTACTCCCCACAGGTGGGAGAGCTTCCAAGAAACTGGGTGTTACACAGACTATTTTCAACTGAGTTGCACTCTTGCCATAACAGCAACATCATTTGAAATTTCCTCCTCAAAACAGAACTTCTTGAAACTGGATTCCCCTGCTAATTCACAGAAAGCCACATTCAAATTACTGCATGAGTAGGCATTCTGGAAAAAATATAGTCTGCTCCAAGGAAATTGGCAGGCATTGCATTTTGTATTTAAGGAATAGCACCAAATATTATGAAAACAGCATCTGCCAATATTTTGCACAGTGCAGACTGTGTTCCAATATCTACATATCTCATACATTTAGTGTTATGCTTCAGCAGCAATTGGAAAATAAGTTTTCAAAAATTAATTCTGTCTTTCAAGTACAGGTTTCCCTGAACTTCTAAATCAGCATGTTTGGTAATTTAAATAAAACTTCTATTCTTTTATTTGTCAGCATAAAAAGCATTTTGAGTAGAGTCAGTGATGTGAAGGCAGGCAAACATTCCACAAAGATGCAGAACATCTCACTTATGAATATGGTCATGGACCAATGGGTCTAGCACATTATTTAACTGAAAGGAGTAAGAGCAACAAAACTACTTAATGAAAAAGTCCTGAAAACATTGCAGAGACTAAGATGAAAACATTTTCATGAGTTTTTTTTTAATTTTCTGATATTTCTAATTTTTTCTTTCCTTTACATGGGGTAGAGGTTGAGGAATGTGAAATTGAATGTACTTTTAGTCATTAAAGAAAATTCATGAGAGACAGACCTTAAAATTCAGCTAAACGTACACTCTAAGACAGAATAAACATCATTTTTTTATACCTCAAAATAAAAGTACATGGTCTAGGCACATAAGATGCGATTAGATAGAAGTTATCTAATGCTTAAATTATTATGTTCAGACTTCATGTGTGAATTTGACTCAGGAAGTCTCCAGCCTGCACTAATAACACTTAAAATTCTGGTCTGATGAAGCATTATTTCTTACTTGCAGAGATTAAAAATATTTAAAGTAATATTTCCATTTATCATAACTGTTATTAGTGCTGCTTTAAGGCAAAAGAGAGGGAAGCTTATGAACTGTGACAGAACATCTGATCAATTTGCAGATCACTTTCCATGAAAGAGCAACATGCAAAAGAACTTGCTTTTTATTTCCATAGTATCTCACATGTCTCCATGCAGGGAAATGTGCTGAAGCACAAACAGAAACAAAACCCTTCCTTTTATATATTTATACATTGCTTTGAAAGTGACAGTTAAGTCAGTCCTATCTTACTTGATTTTCATCAGCATCTCTTTAAACTGTGTGCTGCTTATATCATAAGCCACTCAGGCAATAGAATCACAAGGATGAGTTTTTTGTTCCATTAACATCTGTAAGTCCTTCCTCTCCTTATTTTGATCCTAGCGCCAAACTACAGACTTCAGTGTCATCACCATAGTGATTTTATGAGTCATAAATTCAAAACCTCACATTTCATGCTGAAATCACAAATTTTACACAGGTTCTGCAATATCCTCATATATCAAATAAAGATTTTTCCAAACTTTTTCAAGAAAGCAAGCTTGTAATAAATATTGTACATGTTGTAAGTAACAAGAATTCTTTTTAGCCTCCAAAATTTATGATCTAGGATTTCAGGGAACCAGCGTTTTTTTAAAGATGTCTTTATTTCACTATTTTGCACAAAAATTAATTAGGATTGCAAAATTGCATCACTCACCGTCATGAGGAATTCAGATCTCTTTGCTGGGACTTGAATAGCAAGCCAGCTTTTTATTTCATACCAGTGCCTGGAAATACTGTTGAAATAATCCTGAGCCTACTTGTAGTAATTGTTCTGCATGCAGAACAGCTGTACGACTCAGACTCCCATATACTTCAACATAGCTGGGTCAAATCTGGAAAAATGCATCAGAAAGCCAAAACAGGAGATAAACTTTCAAAAACACTGCCCAAAAGCAATTTAATGCAAGGAAAAGGAAATGTCTAAAGGAACAGCTTGATGGCATACATGTGCAATGTAACTTCTGGGGCTTTTTTTAAGCTCTTGATAATTTAGCTAGTGACCTGAAAGTCAAGTTAGGTTCCTTTAGTTTATTCATCACTGAGAGATGTTGTAGTTCAGCAGTCACCAGGGATGATCACATACAGACTGGGGAGGAGAGAAAGAAGGGAGAACGGAAAAAGACAAAAAGACCCTAGGGTCAATACCAATTTTTCTATATAAACATTTGTTTTGACCAATGAGGTGTAGGTAATTATAGAAAAATACATAAAGAGACAATATGTATCAAGCTGCTTTTCACTTTTGAATATCCAATGCTATACACTATGAAGTCTTCCTTTCACAGTCTTTTCTGTAACTGAGTAGAGGCTACTTCAAGAGCCTCAAATGGCATTAATCCAGTCAGTTTCTTTAGCACAGAACTTCTAGATGCTCTTGAAACTTATCGAATATTAGCCCAAAGTTACATACATCTCTTCACAACACCCTGTGTTCATGTTGATCACATTAAAGGACGAGCAGTTACATAAAGAAGGAACTGAACACTGAATAAGAACACTGTACAGCAGAGAAAGAGAAAAATCAGAGAAATAGGTACACAAACTACTCTTCAATTAAGGAGAATTACATACTGTGCTGACAGAATGTTCCAGGTGCAGAGTATATCATTAGCATCAAAACAATCAAGGACATTATGTCTTTCATTCCCAATTGTTCTTGTACTGGATTATTGTTTTTACACTGAAAGCTTTGGTTTCATTCAAATAGATTATATCCAAACCTAATACCTCCCCGCTCTAGAAATACATTTTTCTGTTAAGAATGCATTAATATAACAAGCTTTCAACACGCAGTCATAACTAATATTCACATGTATGATATTTACTACTAACCACCACTTGAGGCCATTGATACTACATAAGGCTATCTTATTTTTGCTCACAAAATGAATCTGTTGTGTAATTTGCTGACAATCACAAGATCAAACTACTCTGCATAATGTGTTGTTACAGTCAGTACTCGTGATTTAACCAACATGACATACATGCCTGCAGTTTCTCTGCCTTCCTTTGTTGCTAGATTTACTTACACAAGATCCTGAAGGATCCTTATTAATATACCCTAAATGGACACACACATCTTCACGCAAATTATTAAAACATAGGAAACTGAAATCCACGTTCTTACTCCAAAGCATAGATGAAAAACTCAAACATAAATAGTACATTCTTGTGTGAAACATTTCCGTAGAATGTCAAAAATCAACAATGAAAACATTCCCATAAGACTGCTTTGATTATTTACAGTAGACTCAAGTCTTTGATCTGAAAAAATGCACTTTCCCTGAGAAGCGATTCATGCATTGAACCACATATTCAACAGGACTGTATTTGTTTCTTAACACTGAAACATAAATAGTACTGTGTTTCCTCTAAAAGTACCTGTGAGAAAATCTTTGAGGGTCTCTCCTTGAAATAATAGGCATGGAGATAAATTGAATTAGTCTGGGCTTTGCTTTGGGGGAATTTAAATCATAGTTGGAAAAAATTGCCTACAAAACCTCAAATGGAAAGAGACTTGCTAGTTAATTGCCTATTCTTTAGTGTCATCATTGTCCAAATATTTATGGAGGTTTTTCCCCCCAACGTCTCTGATTATACACTGCTAGGTGACTACAAAGAGTGCCCTATTATGATAGCACTTCCCTGCAAGATTTCAGAGATCAAAATTTCACATAAGACTGCCAAAACAGGAGCTGCATTTTTTCCCTTTTAATGTAAGCTGCAGGGAAATAGTAGACATAGGTATATCCCACAGTACACCCAATTTATAACATTCATTTCATAGCACAACCCTTCCTGTTTCAACCACTTCAGGTTAGATTGTTATTAGCTCTTGCAAACACCTGGAACTATCACTGTCAATGGCTTTTGACTATCAAGCTACTCCTAAAGAACACTTTTATTTATTGATTACACAGACTGTTACAAAATTTGAGAAAGATAGTCTGTATTTCTGATCAAAACCAGAAATAGTTTAGGACAAAGAAAACAAAAGTAACCATAATGTATAAATGAAAGTTTGTGGTTTAGACATTATCAACCTGGTGGCAAAACAAAAAAAAGATGGGATGCTAGCAAGGGACATCTAAATTCTTCCAGATTTCACAACAGACATCAATGCTGAAAACAAATGTCTGTTCTGTAAGTTAATGGCACAACACTAAAGGTCACATTTAAAGATATAATCCTGATGTATTAGAATTTTAGACCAAAATAATAACTTGCTATTTTTATTGATACCACATACTTGAACAAAAAAGAAAAATCTTGACACCTATTTATATTGGCTAATTCTATTATAGTGAAGAAAGTACACACTCTTTGTGGACATACCAGATCAGAAGTAATATTTAGAAACCGAATGCTCTTTGGGTAACAGGGATAGACCAGGCTGTGTTATGCAGCCAGCATTACCCAGTTCCTAGAAATGCCTGTGAGAAGACCAGACACACAGGGGTCTGGTCTCACCCAAGGGCTCCAACTTTCTCACAAATATTGTCTTCTCCAGTGGGTCATTTTGTACAGTAAGTCCGTTACATTAAATCCTTCCATGGAGCAGAAATTATAATAATTTCTATTAAGCCATCAAATTTCCACAAAATGCAGAAATTATCACATTAATTATATTCCATTTTCCAGCTAACATCTACAGTGTTTTATGAAGAGACCAGGGTCAACTGCACTCGTAAGTGCTGTTTAATTACTTCCATTTCAATATTCACACAAAAATAGTAGGGCATTCCAAGTTTTAAGTGTCCTTATCAGATAACTAAGAAAGAGAAAGAATAACAGTAACCTGAGCTACTGTCAACAATAGAAGGGATTTCCTTATTCATTTGCTAAAAGCAATCATGGCCATAATTGTCAGATACACATGGGCAAATAACTGCTTATAATATTTCTGCCTTTAACCAGCAGTATCTGGAAAACAATTCCTCTGTATACAAGCTTCAGACATGATTTTCTTTAATGCGCCCTCAGACAACTGACTTTCAGACACATGTAATGCCTCCAAAACAGTTCAAACAAAGAAAAGATTAAAAAAATCATGACTACTGAAAAATATTCATCTTGTATCTTTCCACCAATAATCCAAAAATACTATGTCAGACAAAAAATGAAAACAGTGAAGTATAAGAAATAGATCTTCAAATTCCACATTGCCTCAAGCACAGAATGGGTAAAAGCCATTTTGAATAAAGTGGAAAGCCCTGCAACCTAAATTGCTAAGGAGAGACCTATGACCGAGAAAGCATGATTTACGTCACCCTCAGATACGCATTATACAGTCCTTGCTATAGTCTAACACAGGTACACGTCCAAGACATTGCAGTAACTTCCCTCCCATGCCATGACAAGAGTTGTGCTAGCACAGAGCTTGCATGGTCTACTGCCTCCCTATGCTTCATTGAGCTTTGCTGTTCCAGGACTAGTTTCACCAGCACTACAAAGTTACCTCAGGGCTGAATTCAGGTCTCGAGAAAACACTAGTGTTTTGCAACCCTACTACAGCACACTTCAGTGGTACATTAAGCATGTGTATAGTCCCATTTTTAACCTAGGTCACCTATTATTTTCATTTAAGTCAACTTCTCCAAAAAGCTAAGACTGTACTTTAAAACTGCATCTCCCCTCAGTTGAACGTGGAAAAACAAACCCCCAAACCTACAACAAAAATACCCCCTCAATTAACCTCTCTGCTCTACTCATTCTGAGGACCTTAATTTTTACAATATCATATTGCCTATGAAGGTGACAAGGGTCTGATTCATATATGGCTAAAACTAGCTTTTGCTGAAGTTCTGAAGCAGAGTGTGAAACAAGGCAGGTCATGAACTACAGATTGTCTTGAAGCAATATAAGCATCCTGTGTTCTGTTTTCTGAAGTGCATACAAAGCATATATTTCAATACTGTCTGCTAAAGCCTGATCAGATTTGAACATCAGACAGCTAAAACTTTTTTTAGTTGTAGCAACGTAAGTTTATTCTAAGGACTTATTTAAACTTCCAATTTTTTTTTGTCCTCAAATCAGAGACAGTGTCTTTAATCTCTAAAACAGGACAATAAACTTGAAAAAGCCCCACCTGAGCTTGCAGGAAGTTAAATTGACACAAATGAAAGTCCATGCTGCTCAAATCTACTTCGAAGACCTGCCCTTTCTGGAGCTTTCAGAGGTTTCTCACAGTTTATATGTAATAGGATCCAAATATTGAGCATGACAATTTATCATTCACATGAAACCATGTCACAGGATTCACAAAAAACTTTCTGATGAAGTCCACTTACTTTTATTCTAATCATCATTGTGAAAATCTGCGATACAAATGCAAAATTTTCAGGTTTCCACTGAGATTTAACTGGCAGAACTGTCTATCTCACAAGTTATTATAGCTATAGCTTCAGGATGTAACTTGTAACCCACTCCTGGGGAAAACAGAAAACATGGAAAAGTTTGTTGGGTGAGCAAGATTCTGCTATTTTCAACTACACATTTTAATTGCTGAGCAACACACAATGTAACAAAGCAGCAAAATCAAGACAAATAATTGTGATATATTAATGTCACAGGAAAATAGAGTATTGGCTTAATGATTTATTCATTTTGTTCAGACTTGAGGCACATTTACCCCATACACAGAGAATGTAAGTTATCTTTACACTACTGAATGTAACTGACAGCTTGCTTTTGTTTCTTCTATTAACAATAGCTTTTAAAGTTGGTCCTTAAGATGGGTTCATTTTTCAAAAAGACTTTTAAACAATATTAAGACAACCAGGAAAATTACTTTCAGTTAAATAATAAATACTAGATAGAATATCTAGTTATCCTGAAATGAATAAGGATTAACTGAAAGTCCAACATCCTTCCAAATAAACAGTAAAGAACCAAGACTTTATAGTCAGAACAGCAGCAATCTCATTGGGTTTCACATTTTAACAGGTTTATATTTGTAAAACACGCTCAGGCGAAAAGAAGCTTGATCTGTTAACATAATTTGTTACCTTGAAGGTAATATAGGACTTCTGTTCTTTATCATGATGCTGTACAAGTATATACATTGTATTTACTATGGCTTTGTTATGTATTTAATGCTACTACTGTAACCAATAATTTAAGTAGATAAATTTAGCTAAACAAGTTTAGATAAGCCACAAGCAGCAAATAATAACCAGTATTAGACCTCAAGAATGGTCTAACACAGGTCCAACAGGTTGGTAGCCTTATGAAAGCCTGTCCAAAATAACCAAATTATGGAGTTGTTCAACTAGGGTTGAAGCGTTCACTCCAGTTTTTCTATGTTATGAGTTTTGTAGTGTGATACCATGGAAATTCATATTCATAAGCTTCCCTTATCTGGCTGTCCACAAGCTTCTGATAAAATGCAACCATTAGAGACATATGATAACATCTGAACCAGCTGCAGGCAAATTTTCAAATACTTTAGGAGGCTATTTGATGATTATCCACCAAGTAGATTGAAAGCAAAAGAAAAGACTGATACTACATTCAGTAAAACAGATTTCTAGTTTAAGAAAAAGAGTCTTCCTCAGAATGTGGAAATTATTTATTGGAATAGCAGAGATTCCTGTAGATAGAACTAATTACCACCTGTACAGTCCCAGACACTGTTACTATGTTCTCTCATTTAGAGATGACTTTGGTGAAAGCTGTCTGCTTTTTGTTGTCTCCCTACAGGTCAGATATGAACTACAGGAGGACTATGGCAGATACCATCTAGATACAAAAGACTATATTTCCTAGTCCGACTAATTCCCTGCAGTGGCTCTCTGATGACTGTAACCCAAATCATAGCTCAGCAGGTCAGACAAAGCCCGTGACCAACTGCTTTCGTCCTCTACCAGAAGACTTTCCGCCATCAGTGCTCTATATCTGGATTTGCACCTTAGACACAGGTATGACCAAGGAAGACAAGGTTCTGAAATGCATTACATTTTAGTTAGCATATTTTCCTGCAATTCTTAACTGAATGAAATTATAACATGAATTACATAAGAGTTAATTTTACAAGCAAACTAGCTAGGAGGTTAGCAGGAGAGAACAAGCTCTGTCTTTGTCTCATTCTTCTAAAGTATCATTGTCACAGTCGGCAGTATTAAACAGAGTATTGTGTTTATATGGGGAAGTAAGGTGGCAAATACTTTCAGAGTTCAAGAAACTGAAATACCAAAGTAGAGATCAGAAGTTTATTTTAATCAGCTAGAAAGAATAATCTAAAAAGAAAAATAATCTTTTTCCCCCCCACAGTAATGGTCATATGGCTCATTTGGGAAGATCTACACCTGTAGATGTATACTTTGTTAAGCAGAGCAGTAGATGGCCTGAAAATTGTCAATGTGACAGAAGATTAGGCATTACATATCTGAATCAGTGTTCATCGTTATCCGCTCACCCGGCAACTGGTAATTCCTTTTATCTAGAGCGCACAACTATTCCTACCAGGAGCCTTCTGTTGACGTTCACAGCATAGTTAGAAGTGTAGAAGTATTTTCCAATGAAGCCCAGTTCCTCTGATCTTACCCATGTTAGTAGCCATAAATGGAACAAGCTGGACTTGGCTCTCAATATTGACAGTGTTCAAATACAGAACAGAGGATCAAAACCATATAGGCACGCAGAGAAAATTAAGGTTTCTTTAAGCAGCTGCTTAATCCCTTTTAATTGCAATTGTCTAAAAATAACCTCTAAGCCTTAACTCTTTCAGCCCTGTATGGCATTTTCAACTGGTCTAGAGGAATTATCTTAAATCTCCCACCCTGAATCCCCAAGACAGATGTACAGCTTTTCTATTCATCACAAAGATTTTTAAATAAGCATTATGTCAATGTTAATGATAATATTGATGTAAAATCTGTACACTCATCTCTTTAGCATACAGGAGCACATTGCGATATTGTTTTGCATGATCAATACTAACAGGGAAGAAGGCAAAAGGCCCTGAGTTAAGCTGTTAGTAGTAGTCACCAAAGCAGTGTTGACAACTCATTTTTATTATTTTTTCACACATAAAATTTGGATCTCATACTTTGAGCTGTATATTTGCTAGTCAGTAGTCAGACTCCTGTAATCAAAACAATTGCATTTCAAGTCCTTTAGCCTTAGCAGATTCTGAAGTTAAGAACTAATTCTACCAGATTTAAAACAAAACAAAACAAAAAATGCAGTGACACTTAATCATTCTCAATGAACACACTAAAAGTTACAAAATTCAAAGTTCGGTAAATTATGTTAACGTGTAACATTACACATGATGCCTCTAGGCACCACAGGAGGATCAAGTCTTAAGAAGGATTTTGAAGGTAAATATTGAGAAGGATTTCTGACTGTTTCACAAAGTAAGGAGCACAGGAAATAAAAATACAAGTGGTGAAGTAAGACTGAGAAGCTGGTTTTCAAGCCGATATCACGGGGTAACAGTGGATTGAAGTAGAATCATGGTACAGAGAGGTTAGGGTACAAAACAACACAAAAGAACAACAAAATAAGAAAGTCTAAGAGCATGAACATTAAATTACTGTCTTTTTTAGCAATAATGCAACATGGTAATCCAATTACAAGAATATTTTTTGGCATGTTAGATGGAACACCCATTTAATTTCAAAAGTTAATGCAGAATGAAAAATATGTCTTAGAATATCTTTCAGCAAAAGAACAACAAAATAAGAAAGTCTAAGAGCATGAACATTAAATTACTGTCTTTTTTAGCAATAATGCAACATGGTAATCCAATTACAAGAATATTTTTGGCATGTTAGATGGAACGCCCATTTAATTTCAAAAGTTAATGCAGAAGGAAAAATATGTCTTAGAATATCATCTTTCAGAAATCAAAATTTAAAGTTATGTCTATTGTGTTTTATGACATGTTTATACTAAATTAAGAAAATCAGCTTGAATCTAAGTCTCTATTAAAGAAGCAAAAAATAAACAAAAAAAATATGTTCTCTTGATGAAGAGCACTTTTAGGATACAGTATATATTTAATCACATAAATGAAAAAGGTGAGCCTGACAAAGATTTTGGTAAACTTGTTACAAAGAGATTTGTCAGCTTTCAAAAACTATTTCAGCTGTTCCTCACAAGAAGATACAACAGGTAAGTTTAACAGAGTTTTCTTTGCAAAAAAGTCTGTAAGAAACATTTGTTTGTTAAAATCCAATCCATCTGTGGACAAACATTCAGATTTGTGTCAAGTACTGGAAGCTTACAGCTGGTAATTAGTATCAAAGCAATTAGACTCCCTGCTTTAACCAATGAATTTTCTGTTCCTGTATGTTGAAGGGAAAACATGGGAGGCTTTTTGAAATAGAAATTTTAACTCCGTTTGGGTACTACAATACTACAATCAGCTTTAAATGCTTAATTCCAGTTCAAGACCTTTTTGAGCCTGGAAAGAACTCATCATATTTTCTAATGTAGGAAACTGACTACCACAAGTAACATGCAATATCACGCTGACAAGTCACAAACATTCCTTGATTGTCCTACTGCTAATTAATTTCAAAGTATAATATATTCGGTGTCAATATATAGCTACACTCCATTAGACATACTTTTTACAGGCTCTGTACAGGCTTTTTACTCAAGGGAATGTTATAAAAAATTCTGTCTTTGTTAGTCATTTCTACTGCTTTCTCACTTTTCAAAGAGTCTCCTTATTAGCTGCTTCAGTGGGCTCTACTCATTGCTATGAGAAACGAGCTTTAGCCTTCAGATTTGAGTCATTTAAGTGCTAGTCCTTGACTGAGACTGTTAAACTAAGCATCTAGTTTCACGATCCAAACACTTACAAAAAGATTCAATATTTCAAAACCATACACATACATCAGAATAAGCAGCCACCACATACAAACAGCCTTAGAATAGTTCTGTCACTATAGGTTAAGTTCTACAGAATTACAGTTCTCTTTTAATTGAATATTTACTGCAATTCTAAGCCTTTAGTTTAGCAAGGTTCAGGAAAGATTCCACTATTTCTACAGAGGAAATGAGCAGGGACTTTGCACCTAACAGAAACTTAACTAAAGTAGTTTTACAGAAGGAAAGTTCCATTTGCCCATTTCTTTAAAGGTGGTCTTCCACAACTCTGCAAAGAGTAAAAAACTGAATCAATATTTAATGGAGAAATTATAAAAAAAAAAGAGGGGGGGGGGGGGGGAGGGTGTCAAGAGAAGAAGATCCCTACTCTTCATCCCTACTCTGCTTTAGACCACATTTACAGATAGTTTACCATGTTAGGAACTTTTTCACAGCATTGCTATACTTCCACTAGGAAAGTATCAAGATGCCCTTTAATAAAAATAAAATCTACATCCTTACTAATTTTCTGTATGTTCTTCACTATTCACAACCTAATCCAAACACTACAATTCATTCCCCAAAAAATATGTAGAATGCCATTAATAATTAAATATATACTTAAAACATTAAATAAATCAGGATATATAGGCCCAGATACCATTAATCTTTACGAAATCTGTATGGATTAAGTTAAATCACACCAGAGACTAGCAATAACATTTGGGATGTTGTGTACAAGACTGCACAGTAAAGTGACCAAATAACAGAATTTATTTCCAGGAGGAAGAGTAGTAGCTCAATTTTTGGTGAGAAACTAAAAAAACAAGGTTTAGTCATAAAAAGAGGGGACATTGCTGTTAGATTGCCCTTATTGTAATTATAAAACAGCAAACATAGTAGCACAAGTATGCAGTAATGTACATGTTCTGCTAAGAGGTAAGTTCAAGAACAGAGATGAACATCAAACAGAAGTCATACTTTTGAAACCCTTCTCTATTTCAGGATAAATGGTAACAAGTAAATAAGGGCATATAATTCATTGTGATCATAGAGATATTGCTTCAAAAGGGAATTAATTCTGTGTGTGTCTGCATGTTTACAAGGGGCCAATGCCAACTAGAACCTTAATTCAGCTGGGCAAAGCAATAGCCCAAAATTCTTTAAAAATACTCTTAAAACCATTAAACTTGATCTTGTCAGAGCTGTAGAGTTTCCATCATCCTCAAGTGACCTTCTGGAAAAAGAAATTTCCATAAAAACATACTGATTAAAAACTCCCCAAACTACCAACTGATACATAATAACCCTATGGATATAGCTGACCTGCAAACCTATTACATGTTTAGCTCTTGAAAATAATAATTATTGCATATTTTCCTGTAAAAAAATCTTGATTATTTCTAAGACAATTGTAAACTTTATCACCAAATTCAAACCATTCTTTCATTCATAAAGCAGAATTTCCTGTCAGGAACAAACCCTTAGTACTTGTTTATTACAATTTTTATTGTAATCATTGAATTATTCTGGCATTTGTCTACACTGATGTCTCCCTACTGTTAAACCGAGTAAAACAGTAGCAGAAAACCTGCTGTAATCCCTGCTGCAATGCCAGTGCAGTGAGTGACTGCAATCTGAGATCTAACACAGTGCCAAAAGTTTAAGTCACTTATCTGTCAGGAATTTTATAAATCAGGGCTGGTGCCATTTTAGCTTTGATCACAGGAATTTGTGATCATGCAACCTTTAAGCAAAAGATGATGTATTTCATCAGGAATAAATTATTTCAAGTAATTGTCATAATAATCAGCCCCTGAAGAGAAACCAAAGCTGAAGTTCAGCTTTAGTGAAGACAGAAAAGCTGTTAGAATATCAATGCCATATAAAGCAATTTTATTTATCTTCTAGTTAAGACAGAATGAACTCGCATATGAGTAATAAGGGTTTGAACTGTGCTAAACATGGCAAGTACCTTAGCTGTTCATATCCCAGCTGCCTCTGCAAGCTACACTTGATACTTTTCCTTTGCAAAAAATCTAGGATTTAAAGTTGAATAAATGTACCTTATTTGTGTTAATGTTTTCCTTGCCAGAACATTCTTATAGCAGCTTAAATGTTTTGATTTGTTTTGCTAGACAAGGCACAAGTAAACTTACATAAGTCCTTCTTTATGGAAGAAAAATAGCACACTGCCATCTGTGAAATACCATGAATATGAATAGCAGCCTCCTTTGGCATCCGATTGCAATGATACATCATATCGATTTTAGTCCTCGGTAAATCTAGGCTATGTTTCACTTTAAGTGCCATCTTGTATGGTGTTTACTTCATCTTACTACACGTACTCCTCAAACTACTTCACTCTGTAGTCCTCAGCCTGAAAACCTTTTATATACGAACAGCCTTAGTGAAAGCCAGGAGCCTACTTTTTCTTTTTGCCATACTCAGAAAAAAACACTGTAGGAAGAGGGGTAGTTGTTTGTTTGTTACTTCTGTGAGGAGGAGGAAAACAGAAATAAAAAGAGAAAAGGAAAGCAAGTAGACCTTAGAGGAAAAACCAATTCCACCCACAGTAGACGACCAAGCAAATAAGACACAAGAAAAACATGAGCTAATTTTCTCCTCTGCCAACGTCAGAGGATTTGGGACTGAGGGAACACAAACCTATGCCATGCTTTTTCCTTTTTTCAGCTGCAATCTAGTCACAAGTCCTCATGGACTATGACAGTATGAGGAAAGCTGCATTATTTAAACAAGTGACAATATGCAGTACTGCCCCAGGGATCACTGCACATGCAAGGGGTTAGCTTCGTTTTACGACCGTCTGCAGAACACAGACAGCAGCACAGCAAGCCCATCTTGTATCTGCTGCATCCCATGGCAGCACTCTGCTTTTCCCTCCCCATCCCATCCCAGCATGGGAAAGGTGTGGCCGGTGCTCCAGGACTTGATCCCAAAGTCCCTCCATTCAACCAGCAGAGCTGGTGACAGGGACCCATCTCCTTGCACAGTGGACTGTGTTTGGGCAGCTGCAGGCTTGACCCCTGCACACAGCCCCCCCTCTTAACAATACCGCAAGGGTGGGCACTGCTGTCACACTAGCATCTGCTCAGTTGGAAAATAAAAGCCTGCTGCACAAATAGAACAAATATATATTTTTCAAACAAGAGGGAGAAAATAATGAGGTGTGCGAGCATACTATTAGAATTCCAGTTGTATAATATTGACCACTAATTATAAGTATATACATAACAATCAGCCACAAACAGCAAAGATGAGAGGTTGTTCTAACCTGTCAGCATCTGCATCCAGAAAAGCTCATCTTTCACATGCCTCAGGAATGTAATCTTCTCAAACCCACTCCAGGTATATTTGAATTACATTGTACCATCAAGGTCATGAAGGTACCCAAATAAACTAGTTGCTTCAATCAGTGCATGTCTCAGCACTAGCATTACCTTTGCTATAATTTGTCTATTTGAAAAATGAAATCCATTCTTTGCCTAAACATGCCTAAAAGATGAGTAAGAGCCTTTCAGAGAATTTGGGTAATATTTTATATCCTTTTCATATCTTTAAGATATTGGCTGCTGGCAAAGCTTCTAGCTGGAGAGATAGGTGAATCTTAATCCTGTAAGGACATTTAACTACAAGTACATTTTGGAAGTGGCCCTACTGAAGGAATTACTATCCACAGTGCTGGAGGTCAAGCAATAGGCAGCTTTAGAAAGCAATATTGGGTCTCTATTCTCCAAGAATGTATTGGTCTGGTATGCAAGCCCTGAAGTCAATCTGGAATCAGAGTACCGAACAGAGGGATTTTCTCATTCTAGTAAATGCTGACAAGAGAAGCTACATCTTAGCAAGCAGGAAGCCACAAAGGTTTTGTTCTAAGTTGACTTGTACTACACGAGAAAATTAGTATTTATTTGATTTAGTAAACCCTAGTTTAGAAAGCTAGCCTCAGAGAAAGATTTTATGTGAACAAGTCAGTCTGTGTATGCTTTACATCACAAATATTAAGCTAAGAAAAGTAACTCGTGCTGCAGACAAATTGTTCTAGTATTCCACAAATGTCATTGTACAACAATAAGAAAGGTATTGTGAAACTCTAAATGGAGGCTTTCTGGTAGTTTATTTAATAGCACTTATTTAAATTGTTTAAGAGTGTGCCAGATTAGTTTAAAGTATTTATACATTGTTTGTTGAATATCAGCACTAGACAGCTGCTCATGGTTTGCAGGCTTTAAAATTGGAAGGGAGCTATTAATGAAGTGGAAAGATTGCATACAAGAGTTACATTAGAGTCACATAAATGTCTATGCAGTCTTGTAACTCCGTTTAATGCTTCTCAGAAAAATTAAGAACTGACAAAGCAATTGCAACGAATTTTTGAACATTTTTTTTTATTACGATTAGCACACTACCCCTGAGGTACCATACCCCCCCAGTGACACCAAAGGAGTCTGAAAATTGTAGCTGCCTGTTCTATTTTAGCCTCTTCACTTATGAACCAGATCACTCAGTTCTTGCCACATGCCCAAAGTTACTTTTTTGAATTAAACAGAAATAAAGTTACTATGGTAGGAAGTGTGGTTTGGGAGACTTGCATTGATAGTGTGTAACCAGCAGTAAGACATTACATGAATTTTCAGTAATTCTCAGAATATGAGATATTGAGAATGAATATGAATGCTCAGTCGTGGTTTAACCTCAGTCAGCAACTGAGCACCACGCAGCCACTCGCTCACTCCCCCCCACCCGGTGGGATGGGGGAGAGAATTGGAAAAGCACAAGCGAGAAAAACTCGTGGGTTGAGATAAAAACAGTTTAATAATTGAAATCAAATGATAATAATAATAATACACAAAGCAAGTGATGCACAGTACAGTTGCTCACCACCCGCTGACCAATGCCCAGCCAGTCCCCGAGCAGCGGCCCCCCCGGCCAGCTTCCCCCAGTTTATGTACTGAGCATGACGTCACATGGTATGGAATGTCCCTTTGGCCAGTTTGGCTGTGCCCCCTCCCAGCTTCTTGCGCACCTCCAGCCTTCTCAGTCGGTAGAGCATGGGAAGCTGAAAAGTCCTTGGCTAGTGTAAGCATTACCTAGCAACAACTAAAACATCAGTGCGTTATCAACTTTGTTCTCACCCTAAATCCAAAACAGCACTGTACCAGCTACTAGGAAGGAAATTAACTCTATCCCTGCTGAAATCAGGACAATTACCAGTCACTGAAAGGGTGTGTTATGATATACAGCAAATAAGGGTTATAGGGTTAATGCCACAATTCCTCTTCAAGTAAATTTTGTTATTTTTGAGGTGCTTAATATTTGTCAGCACTAGGAGAAGGAAGTAGGTTTTTCCTTCTTCCAGATCTCTAATCACCATTTTCAAGTTGAAAAAAATCCAAGCATTTTTAAGTTAATTCACTACAAAAGAAAATATTATGGCATTGATGAAATTATCAGTCTATAGCGCTCTGAATGTATTGCCAAACCAATATCCTGTGTTTGTGAATATCTGATATTAAAGTGACTCATGGCCATCAGAAGAATTTCAGTCTCCAATAGAGATGTACAGATGGCTTGTTCATTGCTTTAAGGGCATCATAATACATTTACATTTACTCTGTAAATAAAGAGTGTTAAACTGTGGATTTGGAAATAATACTTCAATTTTCTTTAACAAAAGACTTATATCCCTGTATCACATTGATTCTCACTAAAGTAATATTTTAGAAGCTTTCAGAAAACATTTATGGTAAATAAATTCTTCAGATATGTATTTCAGCTCCAAAGTGTATTCAGCAATTTTGTAGAAATGTTGTAATATATTGAGCAAAGCGTGGCACAGAGGGATAAGAGGAAGAATCCCAGCTGGCAGTCCTTGTTGTGAATGTCTTACAGGCAGTGTTTATAAAATAAAATAACGGCCAGGAAAAAATACAAAATAACATGGTAGAAAACAGTAAAAATGTCATTGTTTACAATAGTGAATACGAACCAACTACCACCTTTTTCTTTTTTCCCCTTAAGTATCCTGTCCTATAAATATTTTTTTCTGGGCTGGGGTTAATTTTTTCAGGACAGAGTGAGAAATAATTTAAAAATTTTAGGAGTGGACAATAGACTGGTATGGTGTGTTATAGTTTTGTAAGCACATATAAATTATGGATCAGAACTATACTGAATAGAAGGACTGGCATAGTATTTACTTTTCTGGAAACTTAAGTTTTATTTCTGATTTTTAATCTCTGCTCAGGAAAAAGTTACTCTTGGTCACCTGTCAGAATCAATAACCCATTGTAGTATGGGAGGGAGGAGGGAAGAAAGAAGGTCCCATGTCAGGAAAATTCCCATGATTCACATTTCTAAAAGATTCATGTTCCAAAACCAGATAGTAAATAACTGTAGGAAACCAGAGGAAGAAAATTGGTTTTGTGTGAAAATGAGTTTTTGCTTCAAAAAAAATCAGCTCCTTTTTATTCTAACTTCAGGAAAATAGTTTCTTAAATTATATTTTGCATAAATATATTAGTCAATAAATTGAACTTGCTACTGTTTTTGTTACAGTTTTTCAACTTCAGTCAATAAAGAGCTGAAAAATTATAAATTGCAGAACAAGCATTTAATCCAGAAGATATTTTGGCTATTCTTGTCTTGCTGAATTATGGGGTATAAGGCTTCTCATATGCCAGCCACCTCTGCTTGCTAAGATGACTAGATACTAATGGGACATAGATCATGTTGACAAGTTTCTCTTTTAATGTATAAACCTGCAGTAAGGTAAAGCATGCTACTGCACAGTAACTCAAAATGTGACACTTCAGGAATGAAAATAACCAGTCAGCTCTCTTTATTAATTCCTGCAGGCACTTTCAAGGCAGCGCAAGCATGAAGAGGGCATGCAATATTCAGACTAGTAATACTGTCACACTAGAAATATCTCAATGAGAAACTTAACGAGCTTTTCTTTAATGTGTGATCATTGTACATAGTCCAGAAACTGACAAAATCTTCAGTATTTCATTGGTTTTATAGGAAATCTCAAGGGATTAAGGAAAAGCTAAGCTCAGAGAGATGGCTATAGCTAGATCTGAAAAGTATCATTCTTGTAGCCTTATTTATATTTAGAGCTGGTCAAAAATTTTCTGACAGTACATTTTTATCTCCATCACTGGATCTTGTCATCTACTACAGATAATCACTCTATATAATCCCAAACTGCTCAATTCCATTATAACTCGAGTTCAAATGTCTATGCTTCCACTGCTCATGCAAAGAACAGAATCATTCCAGAATCCCTCTTGCAGAGCTCTCTCCTGTTACAAGAGTTTGGTGTTCACTTAAGTAGTTTTCAGCCCCTAGTTAACAGTGTTGAGGTGTTTTGAGATGCTGTAAAGCAGAATCCACAATGATCAGTCTAGGACACCTTGGAATGCAAAAAGAAGCCATCTAGCAACAGAAACTGATGTTAGAGAATGAAGCTTGCAGTGCTGTCCATTCTTGTAGGTATGCAAGCGGACAGCGCATGAAATATGATTACTATTTGGCAGCCAACAGGATGTTCCAAGTACCCGTTATATTACCATAATTTCTACATGAGCACTCATGATGATCTCCTTTAGCTACTATACCAGTGAAGATAATAAATAGCAGCATTCAGCCCCTTCAACTTCATGACCTGGTCATACATGATCACCTGAGCTAGCCAACAACTGACCCTTTGAAGTTGGTTTGGCACAAGGAAGCACCAGTATTATGTGCTCTCAATATGTACATAGCTGTAGATCCCCAGAGATGTAATTAGCATTTAAGATCTTGCATTGAAACACAGAATTCTGTAGGGATTAAGAACATAAGAGTGAAGAACATTTCATTCTCCATGGGCTGAAGCACTTTTAAGCTTTACTCATTAGTAATAAAAACGCATGGGGTCTCATGCAAGTCAGGTAAGGATAGTTTGTTCAAGCCCTGAGAGCGCACTATGGCTTCGAGATACCATACTAATTGAATATCACAGTCATTTACCCACAATTCTGTAAGCATCTGACAAAACCACATGCACATTCTAACGACCCTTCTCCTTCAGTCTCTGCACAGCTATTCAGCATTTTGGAAAGAGCAGTGAATTTCCATTATGGTATGAAAAAAATGGAGAAAAAAAATTAAACATCTGCATCTTTAAAGGAAAGAAAAGTGTCTTAATCTATGCTAAGAGATTATGAAGAAGGGAAGATGAACAGATTTGACAGAGACCTGCCAGGATGTTTTATTTCATGTCTCCTTTCAAAATGGTAAAGGAAGAAAACTCAGTCAATACACCATGTATCGAAAGAAATTTATAAATTTGTGATGTTCTGCAATGCTAGCTTAGTGCTTTATATTCTCAAAGTCAACATTTGTTGGCAGTCTTCTCTCCTGCAACCCTCTTATATCTTATTGGGTATAACTTGGAAGCTTTGGAGAATTTTGTTTTGTCTGCTTTCAATATACATCAGTTGTGAACAGGAGTTTAAGCTAAAATTCTCCCAAATTCTAAACATGAAGAAAAAAGCATGTTAATGATAAACTGTTATCAGAACAGTCCACAACTAAAAAAATACCTAATATTTTTGAATCTTTCAAGCACCCAGGCCAGGATTCTGATTTTGATGTGGTATTGTATTCAGCTCTAGGCTCCGAACTGGAGTACTGTGCAATAGATTTATAAATATTTGGCTCAGAATTTCTCTGTTACCATATCGCAACTGAAAATTCTTAGTTCAGGCTCTAACAGTCACACAAACAAAAATAAAAGCTAAAGACGGCTTGAAGAAAGACGCTTTGAAACACCCTTCTTCCAGTTGAGTTAAAGTCATTAGAAATACAGGCATACAGTATAGCCAGAAAAACATTAAAAAATTTTTGTGTACTAATTCAAATCATTCTCAACTGCAGGGAAAAATGTGTTGCGGGAGGGGGAGGGAGAAAAACTGAGAACAGACAGCAAATTATTCTCTATCAAAGGAAATTAGTGGTAATGTCCCAGGAATTGAAATGCAGAACGTTCAGACCCATTTGTAGTCCACATTTATAAGACTGATTAGCCTTTAAAACACAATAAGTTTCCAGATCAAATCAATATTTTAATAGAACAAACTCTATATCATTCACCTGCACCTAAAGAGAAAAAATATTAAGGGCCAACATAATTTAGAGAACATACATGACCTTTTCAAGGTCTTCCTAAATATTAAACTTCTAAAGTCACTTTTTTGATGAGGACATTGTACAAAAACATGCAGATGCAAGTATGAAAAGTTTAGGAAACAGCATGAATGTTTATGAACTCCCTGCTAGTCTGTTTCTATTACTACCTTCTACAAGGTAATTTGAAAATTGTCAAGTGAAAGCAGCAGCAATATTGATAAAGTCTTCAAATGCATAAGAAAGGCAATTGTTTCCTTTCAAATATCCTGAGGAGAGTTTTTTTTTTTAATTGCCAAATAAGGCAGGGATGTAGTACACAAGAGTTGTGAGATAAAATGAGAATATACAGTAGTGAAGTAGCATAAATTGTTGGAAATGTTTTAGAATTTAAGTATGTAACTATTTGTATTCTGTCTATAGTATCTGATTTCCCCCCCAGTGTGTATATTTTTTTAATGAAGCAGCATATAATTAGACATACAAGTAGTGCTACACCAGTTTCACAGTATTTTTTAGTTTCCCCTGCATATTCTTCCCTGAGATACTTATGAATCTTGGTGTCTGTTCTGATGGGACATACCTAGCAATACAAAAAATTTTGGGACTAATAGTCTGACCGGTAGCTGCATTCAAGTTAATCTGGAGAATGCTGTATAGAATTGATGAGAAGTTGTGGAGAGAGACTGAGAGAAAGCAGCACACAGAAACTGAGCTGGAGGCTTTGATATCTCTCTCTCTCTCTCTGGTCTCTCAAGCAGTATAATTTAAATGCAGAGCTGCTAGTAAAGTTCAGGTTCTGGAAATTCTCTCTCAAAAATAAACCAAGTAAAAAGATACAGTCAGAGAACAGCTCCTTCCCTATGTTCCACATGGGAGGCACATCCTGGGAATTAGGAACATTAATGTAGAAGGCACATCAAGGGTAATCAGGTCTAGTTCCCTGGCAGACAGCTACATTATTAATTATTGACCACTTCACAGTGACCTTCAAGCAGTACTTCAGAAAGAAAATAAGACAGTATGGGTCAGACTAAATCTATGTAGACTTCTTCCAAAGAAGGTTTTCTGCTACTGTAGAGACATCTATAATATATAGCTATGGTAATGAAACAAAATGAAGTTACACATGGTTTGGAGTGCATACTGGGTCTGAAGACACAGCAACTAGTCTTTTCATGACATTTCTCAGGGGAATTAAAAATTTAATTAAAAATTTTTACTAAGTTGTTCCATGAGCAGCAATTTACCAACTGTTTCCCCTGAAAATTATGAACATTTAGATAAGCAAGCCAGTTACAGGTAAGCGTTTCAAAATAGGAAAAAGGTTGTGATTTTTTTTTAGAACCAATTAGATGACATTAAATGTCCAAGGAACAGGAAATAGGTAAATCTGAAGAGCTTAAAAAGCACTGGGAATTATTCTGTAGAGCTGCAGCAAAAAGAATACAATAGGCTATTCAATAAAATCGGCTATTCAACAAAATAGGCTATTCAATAAACCCAGACAGGAAATAAGGGAATAATTCAGCTCAGTTCGTAAGTTCTTCATAAATTGCCTTAATAATATCTTTGAAATCATAATATAGGGCTACATAGAGCAAGGATAGTATACTTCAACAGGCATATCCACCTATCCTGAAACTGAAAATATTGCATGCCTTATAACAATAAAATAATTCATATATTTTTCTCAAAGAGCCAACTTTGCTTTTTCAGCCAATGTTTTTTTGAAAAGGAACAGAAAACCTACAACACCCACCCTAACCACTACCACGTATTTTCCGGAACAGCATAATGCAAAACAGAACTCATTAGACTTTTCTATATGCCAAGCTAATAAAAGTACCAGGTTGCATGTTAAAAGTTGGTAATTAAGTTGGTATCTAAGCCCATAAAGCTACTACTCCTATTCTGATCTGTTAATCAGATGCAGAAGCTCAAACCACAGCAAGTATCTAAAACAAAGAACAGGTTCCTTGATGCAAAAAAACTGTATATTTATACATGACATACCATGTTGTAGAAGACCCTCCTACACAACTGAAGTTCTTAACTTCTAAAACTGGTTATAAATATTAATACAATATCATAATCCATTTAATTCTAAACATCTTTCTAAATTTGTAACAAGGATTTCACAAACCAACTGTCCTGGTTTCAGCAGGGATAGAGTTAATTTTCTTCCCAGTAGCTGGTACAGTGCTGTGTTTTGGATTTAGGAGGAGAATAATGTTGATAACACACCGATGTTTCAGTTGTTGCTAAGTAGTGCTTACACTAGTCAAGGACTTTTCAGCTTCCCATGCTCTACCGACTGAGAAGGCTGGAGGTGCACAAGAAGGGGGGGGGCGGGCACAGCCAGGAAAGCTGACCCAAACTGGCCAAAGGGACATTCCATACCATGTGACGTCATGCTCAGTACATAAACTGGGGGAAAGCTGGCCAGGGGGGGCCGCTGCTCGGGGACTGGCTGGGCATCGGGCAGCGGGTGGTGGGCAATTGCATTGTGCATCACTTGCTTTGTATCGTCTTTTATTATTATTTTATTTCAATTATTAAACTGTTTTTATCTCAATCCACGAGTTTTCTCGTTTTTACCCTTCCGATTCTCTCCCCCATCCCACTGCGGGGAGAGTGAGCGAGTAGCTGTGTGGTGCTTAGTTGCCAGCTGGGTTAAACCACAACACCAACTCTTTCATATTCAAATATATTCTAAAATGTGAAGGCAAGAACTGTCACTTTAACACCACCTACAGTCTTTTAAAAAGACAGGGTGTAACCTACTGCTAGATTTACAATTAATTCCCCAGAAAGATTCTTGACAAACTCTAGAGGACAGGAATCAGGTTTACTCATAACATAAATAGTCTCGAAAACACTGAATAAATAGGGCTATTCTGGTTTACATTGAGGCTCTAGTCTTGGATATCTTTCCTTCCATTAATAGAAAAACAATACATAAGAAACTTGGAGATGTTCAAGAACAAAGCTGTGTAAACTAATCTTAGGAAAAATAGCTTATGAATTAGTTTAAAAGCTGCTTCAAAACTACATGTCCCAATAACATGAATTGTTTCATAAGCTACTGTCAGAATCTTTGTTACAGAGGAGTAACTTGCTTAGTTGCTTTGAAAGGTGTCCTCCCACCTGCTTCTTCATCTCCAAAAGCAGATTTCTCTTTTATATCCCCATTCCAAAAGCCCCAGGCTTCCATCTTTGTGTTCTCCACCATCACCCATGTCACAATGCAGTCTTTTGTAAATCAAAAGTGCTTTGGCTTTTATATTACCCATGACACCATCTCCTATAGCAGAATGAGCACATGCATTAAGTCATACATACAAATCCTGCATGTCAAGCACTTAAAACAGTCTTACAATTCAGCTTATGTTGGTTTGGATTATTATTATTTTTTAAGCTGCAGAATGGATGTATCTTAAGGTTCCACACTCTATTTCCAAATTTATAGTTTATAATCCCAGTCCCATTCCCCTCATCTAATCACTAGGAAAGAAGCTCAAATGCCCCAGTCTGCACCTTTTCTTGCAGAAGCTCAACACTTCATATTTTTCTCCCTGTGTTAATTTAAACATGGCTGAAGCACACCTATACAACCAGCCTGAAGCAGAAATTTAGCAGTTAGAATGACCAGGAAACGTAGCAAGTAATTAGAAGTTTAGCAAAGCAATTGAAAACTAGGAACAAGGACTTACAGTGTTATTATCAATTAGATCTAGGTCTGCTATGTGGTGGTGTATGACATTCTACTTAGCATGTTAAAATTAGAACTATAATGAATCTCCCTATTGTTCAATTCAGCAAATCAGCAGATGAACAGTTAGCATAATTTATTCTTCTCCTTGGCTAAAGAAAACCTCAGACAGCAATTTAGAAGAAACATCCATTCCAAACTCCAGTCAATAGTGTTTGCCTACTTTAATAATTGAATAATGAATTATTTTATTATATATGCCTTCCTATATAAAGACCTAACTTTAACTCCCAAATCCTTGGTTAATTATCTTTAGGGTTTTGGCACTACTATTACAACTTAAAGTATCCATGAAAATTACTTTTTGCGTGGTGGTTATGGTGTTCTTTTGGCACACAGAAGACTCCGGTAGTATCCTATATTCAAATACATTTTAATTCATACAGGGAGGGAAGAGAAGTGCAGCAGAATGCTTTATTACCAAAGAATCAAGTACATACACCATGATAAATTCCACATTACATATACAATCCTAACTTGCAGTATACATCTTCCAAATGTTCTGTTAATGTAATTCAAAAGAAGTACTGAGTAATGTAGTCATGATAGAAATAAAGATTAAACAGATACCAGTGTTAAAGTTAAAATATTTATGCACAAAGTAATTTCCTGCCACGCTGCCCTATTATTTCAGCTTGTAGGGGATTCATCTGCACACATGCAGATTTGGGCCAACAAGATGGCCCTGAATGTTAATGCAAATTAGCTGAATATCTTGAGCCAGCAACATTAGCTTTGAAGTCTCAAGTACAGACTCCCATTAAATTCTAACCTGTGACAGTATCTCTAAAACATCTGGTTAAATTCCAGAGGCCAGGAAGGTTATTTTCCAAAACTAGCCATTCACCAATGTCATTATCCCTCAAACAATGAAAAAAGGTTTGGAATTAATCTTCATTTCAAAGTTTGTAAATATGACAATGTAATTCAGGTTTAAATTAGTTACATGCTGCAAAATAACAGTCTAATACTTAACACAGAAATTAAGTGTTCCAACATACTGATAGGCTTTTGTTGGGTTTTGGTTGTTTTGGGTTTTTTTTTAAAAGTACCACCATAATTTTATTGTCTACTCTTTGTTTTAAGATTTCTTGGCATAGGTAGGTTGTTTGTTTTATTTTTTAAACTGGTATATCAACACTATTATTTGGGGGAAATTTAAGAAATTGGCCTTTAACATTAAGAATTCTATATGCAGAGTAGGAATGACAGACAGACAAGATACTCAGTGTAGAAAGGAGGTAATTAGAAAGTTATTGAGAATGCAGAACTAAATTTCTTCACTTACACACATTTCTAGGAGTCTATGCCAGTTTTTCAACATAATGGTTTAATGCCTCTGGACAGTTTCATCAATCACATTGCTTGAAACAAACTACAACGCAGCATTCATAATATGTAATAACTCCAGAATCTCTCCGAGTCGAAAGCTGTAAACAGAAATAAAAGGAGCCACGCCTTGAATAGCTTCAGTATGAAGCCAGCTTTTTGTTACCTTCCTTTTTAGATAAGACACCTCTTTCTATATTACAGACACACACATACTAGATAGTAACAGAAACAACTGACAAGAAAAAAAACCCCAGAACTCCATAATTCTAGCAGGCTGTATGTAGAGTATCACAGCAAGTCCTTCAGCCATACAGATTTAGTAGCTATGAAAGAGATGGCTAGAACATATGAAGCAGAAATAAATGCAGCAGACTTCTGTTTCTCATTGAAGCAGTTTCCGCCAACATTAGAAATACAGCCGCACTGCAGTTACCACTGCACTCTGAAATAACCAGACATCTGTGGTGAATAGATGCAGTATTTCTAAAAATCAATTTACTTTCTGGGAAACTGTTCAGTATTAATCAGTGAGGCTTCAGCACAGAACTACGTGCTACAGGCACAAAGATTTCAATACCGTTTGTACTAGATTAGCAGCATTGATTCTGAGGAGACACTTAAGCCTGCTCAAAAATCAGAGGCCCATTATTATATATGCTGAAGAAAAGACATCTTATCTCTGTAAGACTACCAAGTATCCCACAAACAAACAAGACTACACACTAATTCATTCTTATATTTGAGCTATTTCTTAATATTTGTTTTGATTTTTTTTTAAACTCAGATATTAAGACTGTATTGGTCACATTACTCTATTTTGTGGTAAAACCAGCAGGGGGACCTAAAAATGTAAGAAAGCCCCCTGACGTTCATCCTTCCAGAGGCACAAAGGAAACTTCTGAACTTGAAGGAAATGTCTTTTGATCCCACACACCAGCAGTGAAAAGCCTTTCTTTATCAGTACATTTATCACTACGAAGTTCTTCACTGGTAATCATTCCTTGCTTTGTGTAGTTACCAGCAGAAAGAACAAAATCCTTTAGAATGGCTTCAGTCTCGCAGATGCTTTGTTTAATTAACTGCACTGTCCTATTAAATCAATCCCGCCATGAACATGATGCGGTTCAGGGGTCTACATACAGACAAGTGTTTTACTGCAGAGCTGCAGTTGCATAGAAATACAGGAGCCTGAGGTCCATCAAAGCTTCATCTAATTCCTTTGGGCTACGACAACACTCACTCATTTCTTTTCACCACTTCTCTTCCTCCATTCCCCACTCTTGCTGTAAATAAGTGTCTTTTGGCATTCTTCTTGCCTTCTCCCTCCAGCATCTCTAACGGGGTAGCTATTTACCACAGTGCAGCTAATAAGGTTGCTGTCATTTCATTACTGTTTTATGTGGTATATATGTCCGAGATTTTTCATTTGCTGGCAGGAAGTCTGAGAAATGTGTCCTCAGTGAGGATTCACTTATTTCCCTCATTGCTTCCTGAAGTTACAAGACATGTATAATCATTCACAGATTTTTTGCAGAGTCCTTTGGGCAAATGTGTCACATTGAGTTATTCTGCTCTCTGATAAATATTTGAACCTGAAGAAAAACGTTAAGCCAGGATAGACAGTTTGAAAGTAATAGATCCTTGGAGGAATGTAGGAGAATAGCAGCCTTGAAAAAAATTACAGCCTAGGGTAGGCACATTAAAAGTGCATGCAAATCTTGTGGCAAACATTGTAAGCATATCCAGTATGGTCATGAAAGAGATGTCTAGCAGTTATTTTGGAGAAAAGGGCAGTTTTTAATCAGCCTCAAAATCTCTTTCCAGTACAAACTACCACAGAAGATTCCATTACAACTCTTCAGCATGTCACCGCAGGTGCTGTCCTGTTCCTACAACACAGGGGAGATTAAAATTTCAAGTCTGCTGCTCTAAAAGGGAAGGGCATAGCGTCCAATATTTTGTAGGGTCAGTACAGCAATGGGATTTCACAGAAGCAGTAGATTTAGGGTTCTGATCACTTCCTTTCTATAGGACAGTCACATTGTAGGGTCTACTTTTCATCCTTAGTAACTTATTAAGGAGAAAGGAAATCAGACACTACTATGAGTTTTGAGCCAAGATTCAGTCTACAGAAAGTTCTATAATATTGCAGGTTAGCATAAGCACAGAGATTGTTATAATCTATTAGTTTAATTCCCCATTCTTCCCTTCTTACACAGAAGTGCTCACAATGAGTTTTTCTCTTTGGTAAAAGGAGAATTTTTAGAACATTAGAGTAATGAAAATAAATCCTTACACACCTTTATCAGCATAGCCTTTTTATCTCCCTCAATGATATCATTTAAACATTAAGTAGAAAAGGTGATAGCATAGATTTTTTCAAGATTCTTTTTACTAATAAAGATCAGATTCAGTGCTATTCACTGAAGAAAGGAAATGAGCTGAAACATTGATGTGAGCAGTACCTCACATTCACCAGTTCAGAAGACTGACTGTATTCAACACAGCTAAAAAAAACCACAAAAACATCTTAACCAGTTAGTTCTACTCACATGTACTGTATTTTGTTTGTATAACATGCATATCTACTTTGTAAGTAATTTATTTTGTTACAGTTACAATTTCTCACTGGTATGACTTAAGTTAGTATTGTCTTGTTTATGTGTATTAACCTCAAATTTAAGAGCCATGGTGCCCAAAAGAAACAGAAGTTTCAGAAGAGGCTATTAAACTGATCTGTATTTTTGTACCCCTAGTTTTAGCAGAAAGTTTATTCGGGGTATTTAAGGAAATCAGAGTTACATTCTAGCTTAATCCATATATTCTTACTAAGCGCTAGCGTACCTTACCCTTGCAAATGCTTCATCATATCTTATCAATTGATAAAATGGAGGTATGGAAGTAAAATGGTCCCTTGAACTATTTTTTGCCTCTTAAGCAACTTGTTTAATCCTACCTCTTGCAGACCTAAGTTTATGGGACAAGGATGGCTTTGCTGATAAACACTAACATGAGATAAAGAGATCCTGCTGTTCGCAAAACTTGTTTGGTCTTTGACAGTGGTCTATACCCACTTTACCTTTTGAGTGCTCATTCAATAAAATAAAACTTGCATTTTGCTTTGGAACCAACCTGTGGTAACTCAGTGCTTTAGGACTGACACACTACTGCAGTCAAGAAGATGCTTTGTGAAAATAGGATCGATTTCATTTTTTATCAATATGAAGGCACAGAACATAAGTTACAGTTAGATAGGGCTGGTTTTCTTTTTAGTTGCACAACTAGAGTCCTCCAAGACTGACAGAACCGACAAATGCAGAAGAAAGGTATTAAAAATATAACAAATAATGACAATACAGGTATCCTTATAATTTCAGCTTGATTATTAATGCAATGCATCAAAAAACATTTAAGACTTTGATCCTTAGAAGCCCCCAAAACCACCTGGGCAGAATATCACTGAATAGCCATGCATGTGAATTACAAAACATTATCAGAAGTGAACTAGAGAGACTCTCCAGTTTCCATCACATGAATCCACTCTTCCAAATCAATTCTGTTCTAATAATCTAAAGACACCTGCAAGAAATAGTTCAACAACCTGGAAACTATAAATTCAGATGTAAAAGTGGAACTCAGACTGGTAAAACTGAATGTAGTTCCAAAGCCTTAAGTAAATGAAGGTTTAGAACATGTTTTATTTCAATAAGCTTTAATTCAGGCCTATCATGATCTACAACTGCAACTTTATTATATCTCTCCTCTGTCTTTTTGTTGTTAGATCACATCCTTTATCTCATTTTAAATTTGCTGGTGACGTTTTAGGTAAGGACACTGTCTTCCTAAAGTTGATGTAGCACTTAGCACAATGGATACTTCAATGCAGTTTGAGCTTTTGACTTCATCAACATATATAAACATTGCATGTTTATGTAAAATCTGAGCATGCACATTTTTGCAAATTCAAGTTTTTGCAAAAACATCAGTATTGGGCAATTACCTATACAGTTAATTTATTCAAGCTGACATGAAATCCATCAGGGCCATCCCACAGTGGCCAAAATCATGGCTTCTAGAATTTATGACCACATACCTCAACCTAATTCCTACAGTTTGAAATCTCTTGAATGAACTTCAAAGTTGTACTAAGCAATAATGTCTTGGGTCATCAGCTTTAACACTGCCAGCATGCCCTCATGATTGCATTTACTTTAATTAACGTAAGCTAGTAATTAATGGCACACTTTACACAAAGGACTGCTTTAGCATATCACCAGTTTCTAACAAATAAAGCAATCTCAGACTGCTTGAAGCAAGATTGGAGATAATCTGTTGCAGGTGACACATGTAGAGACAAAAAGGCTAAACCAGGTTAGGGTTGTGTTTTTTTTTTTCCTTAATTTAGGTGTATGTGCTGGTTTTGGCTGGGGTAGAGTTAATTTTCTTCATAGTAGCTAGTAGAGGGCTATGTTTTGGATTTGTGCTGAAAACAGTGTTGATAACACAGATATGTTTTTGTTTTTGCTGAGCAGTGCTGACACAGAGTCAAGGCCTTTTGTGCTCCTCACCCTGCTCCTCCAGCAAGCAGGCTGGAGGTGCACAAGAAGCTGGGCAGGGACACAGCTGGGACAGCTGACCCCAACTGACGAAAGGGATATTCCACACCATATGACGTCATGCTCAGCATATAAAGCTGGAGGAAGAAGAAGGGGGGGACATTCAGAATGATGGTGTTTGTCTTCCCAAGTAACAGTTACGCATGATGGAGCCCTGCTTTCCTGGAGATGGCTGAACACCTGCCTGCCCATGGGAAGGAGTGAATGAATTCCTTGTTTTGCTTTGCTTGCATGCACAGCTTTTGCTTTTCCTATTAACTTGTCTTTATCTCAACCCACGAGTTTTCTCACTTTTACCCTTCCAATTCTCTCCCCCATCCCACTGCAGGGAAGTGAGCGAGCGGCTGTGTGGTGCTTAGTTGCTGGCTGGGGTTAAGTCATGACAGTGTAACATAGGTTTAACTGTCATGATAAAAACATGGGCCACATTTTATCACATTTCTTTTGATTTTTGCAATACTAAATTTGATTAATAATAAAAACTTAAGCCTGCATCCACTGATTCTATGCAAAATTATTAAACTACTAGATAGAGAAATGTTAATTAACTCTATTATAGCAACCAGAACACCAAAATAGAACTCAAGAAATAATCTGTTACTAGCATCCTTCTACCTCCAACAGCTCCTTTGCCAGAACATTTGTATTCCAACCTCATTCTCCCCTCACTCATGTTTTGAGGTTTCAACTGCTGGTGAAACTTTGAGTCAAAATTGATATCTATCAATGGATGAATGTCTTCAAAAGCACTTTATGCAATCTTTCATAAGTTTGAGAAAAAAGAGAGAAGACTAAAAAGAAAATCCTCCCACTATCAAAAAGAAATGTATACAATAAGTACAGCAACATGGTTTAAGGCAGAAAGCTAATTTACTAAATACTCTGCTCCATAAAAATACCAATCTACACAGTGACTTCAAACTTGAAGACTGTTTATGACATTGTCCAAAGCTAACAGAAATTTCTTCTGCAGTCAATGTAGCATTTAGATACTATATTTTAAGTGGATGCTCCTTAACAGAACTGGATCAATTATCTGAACTGGCTGATTGTAAAAAAACACGACATGAGACATGATTTGATTCTAGAATGAAGTATAGCTGATACACATAACAGTAACACAAAGGGAAGCTTATCAAGGGGAAAGCTCATTTATTTGACTCTTCCTTTTCCATTCTGAAAGCTGAAATGAGGACAGGCCTACTTTGATCTGCATGACATTATTACAACATTTGTTATCACAAATGTTTTCACTGGCAGAGAATAAGAGACACTAAAGACCTAGTAAGAACAGAAAATAATTTCAGATGTCAGATTTCTTTTGGATGATTCAGAAAACCACCTGTCTGCCAGCATTAAGAACAAGTTACTTTGAGAGCCATCTGTGGAGATAACTGTACCTGAAGTCTGGCAAAAAGTGCATTTTTCTTTTAATGACTCATTAGCTCACTTTCTCCTCTGAAAATAATAAAGCTTCCATTCCTGACTTCAAAGAGGGGATTAAAGCATTCACAGAAAGTGAGAGAAAAATGGCAAAAAACATCAAAGAACATAAAAAAACCTGTTTTGGAGAGGGAGATGCACCACTTCCCCCCACTCCTTGATTTTCATATTTATTTCCTTCCAAAAGCCTGTTCCCTCCATCACAACAGTGGTGAAGGATTCATCTGGAGATGTTAAGTATCATGAACAGGTGGGGTGGGAGTCCTTCAGTCATCTGTAACCAAGGAGAAATCTCAGAACCACTTTGGTAAGTCTCTGCATGCTGGTCTATGTACCACCTCTAGGTTTGCAGGCAGACTCCAACAGTCCAAAAGAATATCCTCTGCTGCCACTTGTGAGCTCTGTTTTTTCTTCACAGTCTAGAGTTCTAACAAGGAAAGGGTCCATTTAGATTAAACGTAGACATATAAAAGTGTCAGTGTACTTTGAAGTACAGTCCAAGTTTATATGTTTGGGACCTAAGGAATAATTATCAATAACACAAATAGTCATAGAAACTATTTACATGCCTGACATCAGAAATCAAGTGGTTGCATAAACTCGAAACATCTGACTAACAACTGAAATCCAGCTTGCATAAGTATGAGCCAGAGCTGGAAAATCAGTTTAAGCAGATAAAGTTAAGGACAGGGACAACTCTAATAAAGTTATATGAATTAAAGTAGTCACTAGAGGAATCATGTAACAATATAGCCAATCTGCAGACGTGGCAAACAATTACAATGTTTTCTTTCAGCTATCAGTACCAAGAGATATCACCAACATTGGATCACTCCATAGCCACACTACTCTGATCCTTTCCACTTCATTATAATCACCCTTGATCCCAACTTCCCAGAACAGTGTATAATAACCAAGATAATACTGACCATAACAAAAAAGCATCTGACAATGCATTTCTGAAGTACACTCAGACACAAGCTATGGAAAAGACCTTAATAACACCTCCCACTTATTGGCTTCAACAGAGAAGGAAGGGGAGCTGAAGAAAATGAATCAGACTAAGTGATTAATATGAGAACAACTGAAAATTATCTTGTCAATATGTAGACAAGATACCAACATAAGACAATAATAGAATACAAATTATCTGTGTTCATATATAGAAATATATATAAAATACAAAAAGGTTAAAGAAAATTAAGGATAATTACACTGAGGGTATGGGAAATGAAGAATGTGGAATGATTCAGAATACTTTAAGCTAGAGCAAAAAAGTGCCAGGAAAAGGGCTGTAGCTTACTATCACATATCAGATATGAAATAGATCGAGCAACCCAATTACTCTAAGAGGTTTTATCCATCTCTTCTAGAAATAATGAAAAAAATCAAATTAAGCTGCCACAATTCCCATCTAAGAGATGCCCTTTCCAAACTGTTCCTTCAGACATAATAGTTACTGGTATTACCAGTAAATAGTGAACAATATCTGACCCAGGTCACTCAGTCATTTAAAAGGCACAATCTGTTTGACATACTATTGGTATTTCTGTGATGCTATTTTACCTTGTTTTCTCACGTATGTGCTACAGCTTTCATATATCAATGCAAGTATGGCACTTTTTAAAGGGGTTTCTTCAAAAGTGGATGTTGGACAAACCCATCCATCAGGCTGTCGTAATTTCAGAGGACGCATTTGTGGATAGATATGGATGCATTTGACATCAAGTTCTGAACTATGCTTCAGAACAGCTTTGCTAAACCCTGTTTGAAATGATCATTTTTTCCTTTCATTTGCTCTGACCTCCTACATGGAACTAGTAGGTGGCTGAACAATAGCCCAGAGCTTCTGAGGAAGTGATATGGAAATCACTTCCCAGTTAGAACCACAGGGTAATCCTTCCCCTTGACAAGATGTATTTCAGGAGAAGTCTGAAAATACCCAAGGGCTTTCAATCCAGGAAATTCAAGGAAACTGTCCACAATGGCATTACTAATTATCTATAGCTAAATGTAATTTAAAACTTAATGTAACATAGTTTATATAAATTTTAACACTAAAAACAAACAAAAAATCAAGCTAGTTTCATATTTCTGCTCCACAGGCACTTGTACAATTAATTTGACTTGAGAAAGTGATACAATATGTGACACATGCAGAAGTGACAGAATTCAGCCAGTTTCAGCATGCCCACATGTACAGGCTTCATTGATGCACACAGAGGCTATTTATTCTGCTCCAACCACGTTTAATAGCAATGAACAAAGGGTCAGCTGGAATTAGTTCCTCACAGTCTTTGTAGCAAGACTTGCATAGGTTTGTGTTTGGGGTTTTTTTTTTTTTGGTTTTTGTTTTTTAGGAGCGAGCAGAATTGGAAATGGTTAGCTAGCATACAAAAATAATACAGATGAAGTCTGACAAGAGTAAGAGTGCTAAGCACAAGACTTTTGTTGTAATTGCAACATCAGGCAATGGACAGGCTGATTAAAATCAACATTTTCGTCTGAGTATTTCAGCCCTCCAGGACATGGTCCAGAGACCAAATTGCTAGAAATTAGTCATGCCTTGCTTATTAGCCCAAAGGCATAGACTTGCATGCAAGAATTTGAACATTAACTTGAAAAACTCACTGCTGTCCAAAAAGGGTGCTATTAAAGAAAAAAAACCACGGATTTAGAAAGATCAATAATATTTCTTGCATTTGAGTTACACAGATAATGCTAGATGATTATTTAGCCTCTTTCAAAGCCCAGGAAAGGTTATGTTTACTAGACCTCCCCCCCCTCCCCCTTTAGTCTGTAAAAATCCAGTAATGCCTCAGACCTAGAGAGGTTTCACTTGTTTCCAGAATCATTATTTGCAAAGCCACTAACTTCCTTCAAGAAACTTTCCTTTAAAACAAACATTAATTTGTCAAGGGCAGATTAAAATAAACTTGCTCTTTGATACACACAATAAAAAGCTTCCGTTGTGAATACAAACTAGTGTCCTCAAAGCATGCCTCAACTGAAAAAACAAATGATAAAAGCCTAGATTGCTTGTTCTTTCTTATAAATATTGAAAATCATATGTCAAAAAGGGTTTGGTAAGAGTGCTTTTCCTAAGTTTGCTTCTAGTAGCAAATTCTATATGCACCAAGATCAACTGAAATGCAGAAACATCACATTAACACTAAATAAACAGTAAAGCCAGCCAGTCAAAAACTGGTTTTGAAATTTATCCTCAATTTGTAATTACTCTAGCAAGTACGCTAGGAAGACAGGTGTTCAGTTGTTTAAAGCAGAGCTGTTGGCTGAGAAATAGTGCATTACTTGCTGCAAACAAGGCAGCCTTTACTATACTGTTTATACTCCTCCCATGAATAAATATCATAACCAACCAATGCTTGCCTGAGAAGTGGGCTACCATCATAATAAATCACAATTGAAATTATAATTCAAATTAGGAAAAGTTACATTTTTATGATCCATGATATTTAAAATCATGGTGCTTGATAGTAACTATCAGCACCACAGCATGATACATAGTACATGTAAATATAGAGGGAAGAAAGTAAGAGTAATTTCATTTCCAAAGAGCTTGCCTTAAACCAGTTTTGAAGTGTCTAAATATGAAAGAGTCATAGAAAGACTGCTGTAACAGCATTTTGAGTACACACTACCTATGTGCACAGTGTAACTTCAAATCTTATCATTCTGGAAAAGTGTTTCACTTCATTTATTTTACAACATGAAGCAACAGATGTATTGGCTGTTAGTTACGTCACCATTTACTCAACTACTAGGAAAAACTGAATATGCTGTCTAGCTCCGGGCTGATTAGCCCTAAGTGTCATTAATCAGCTGCTTACCATTTACAGTACAACAGTTCATGAGGCTTAAGTTCACTTTGATGTTAATGATATAACTATGATATTATTGTCATACTTGTTTTGCTTCTGACCCTAATTTTAAAAGAAGCTTGAATAATATTTAAAGAAAAATATTTTTTAATTTCTCCCAAGCAATTTATAGACTAAAAAAGTTGGTTTGCCTGGTTTCCAGGCAATATTACAGTTGGTACATTCCACTAAGCAATTACTTTCTATTTTACACAGTTGTGAATTAAATAAAGACAGTGTGGCAAGAATACAATTCTTAAGCAAAATGAGTTATCTGTAAAGATTATATTTAAGGTTATAAACTGAGGTTGCCTACCAAGCTATGCCCTACAATATCTTTGTTAGTGCAGCAATACAGTTATAACTCTTGATTTTCATAAACCTATGGCAAAACTTTGAGATCTGGAAATTCCCTCTTTCACACAGTTAGTTTGGACTTCTCAATAAGGAGAATACAATGCTGTTCTAAAGTGGGCTGTTGGTCAGGACAGCTGGCATTTTCAGAGTTTAATGGATAAAACATTAAGAAAGGAGGCTTTTAGAGTGCTGGTCACTCCATTGTCATTCAGAAAGCCTGGCCTGTATCACAAGTCTATTTCTGAAGAAACAGAATTTGAACTTACAGGCTCTCCACTACAAAAAAAAATAATTATCTGTTGTATAAAGAAAACAATCATCATCTTTTCATCAGAAGCTTGTTGTGATTTCAATAGGAACATCAGACTGAGTTGTTAAATTTTTTTTCTACTGAATTGCAAGGGTGGGTCAAAAGTTGAGCTACTGATTAAATATTTCATGAAACTAAGGGAAACTACCCAGTCTGGAGACCTGCCATAGAGCAGAGATTTAATAACTGTTTGAATTACCTCTTCCGAGAATTCTTGATTAGAAAGTTACTTCTGATCTCCAGCCAGGTTAAGATGATATAGTGTTTTGTTAAAAATATGATTCCATAATACACAGAAATTGTTATTAAAAAAAGTTAGCATGCTTCTGTCCAATACAGGTATATGAATTACATTTTTAAATTTTTAAATATAGAAAGAGCATTTCCTAAGGGGTATTTACATGTACTATTTAAGATTTTTTTGCAGTATCACTAAATTGACAAGTTTATGAAACAAATATGATTAAGTAATAAGCATATTCTTCTTGGACAATGGCATGATGCCAACCAAAACAGGAAACTGAGGGATGCAATTCTCTGCCTTTCTCATTCCATAAGGAAATTTAAACAAGCAAAACCAAAACCAATCCTGATTGCGAAGAATCTCCAATTAAACAAAAGTTACTTTGCAGAGACTACTCTATAAACACCATGATGTATTCAAAGTCAGTTATAACTTAGGAAGGAACAAGCTCAAAATAAGCAGTGCTTAATAACATAATCAGAACCAATCTAGAAAAATTAAAGGCTTTTTTATAGTTTATTAGTTTTCTAGACAAAAGCTAGTGAGTTTGTAAGGGACAATGCATTTCCTATGTAAAACATCAGATTCTGCCAAAGTTTTCAACTATTCCTGTCTAACAAAAATCAAGCTAAGGTTTTTGATACAACAACAGCAACTAAAGACTGAATATGTAGTGTGACATACTAAATCATTAAACATCTAACATCTGTTGTGGATCAAGTCATTAAGTTAGGGGCTAGAACAAAGATAGCAAACAGTGACCAAGTCTCCCTAGAATTGAGATGACTCAAGGAATAAGCAAACAGGCTTCCTGCTCTACCCCAGAGGCAGAAGCAGGTTTATTTCTATGCTATATCTTATTGCCAAATTAGTAAAGATACTGCACATGCAGCCACTGTTAAGAGATTACAACTTTTAGAAAGTCCAAACAGAAATTTGTTTTACAGGGTGGATTTAAAGATAGGAATATAAATCATCGCTGATGACAAGGTGTTTGTTTTGGGGTTGGGCTTGAGTTGAGACAGTTATTCCATCTGTTGAACAATGCAATTGGAGGAAAGGAAGGAGGTGAAAAAAGTAACCTTTCTACTTCTCTTTTGAAAAATGGTTCCATTTGTTACCTCACCTGTGCTTTGTATCTGACTCAAGCCAGCAGACTGCATTCCTCCATCCTCATCAACTAACAGATAATGACTAGAGCATACATGTCACATGTCAAATGTGGGCCAGCACCACAGATGCACAGAGCCAGCTCTCCAAAAGTTAATACATTTTCCCATACACATTGTAAAAGTATTTCTACTGGTAATTCTAGATACCATAACTGTATTCAAGTTTGCAGCAGGATGACCATATGTTCAATCCTAACAGAAATATTTTAGTTGTATTTACAAGATATTTATACTGGAAAGCAATTTCAGACTCTCTGGCTTCTAAGTTTAAAGCTAGCAGGTAGTTTTCATTCAGTATATTCATTTAAAGTCATGACTATTTTCTTCCTAGAGCCCTTCTTTTGTACTTCACATTCATTTTAATGAAATGAGAACAAGTTATTTGAGCAGATATAAACCACAACTGAAGTTTTGACTGATTGATAAGCAAGCTAAAATATTTTACTGCAGAGCCCTAAGCCTTAATCATTTCCTACACAGTATTTAAATAACTAGTCTGTTGCAACATGTGATCTTTATAAGGTAAGCCTCCCAAACATTGCCATAAAATGAGTATTAGACTGAGAAAAAGCACAGTATTGCTATTCTTTTTCTTTAATCTTGCAAGGTTTACTCTTTTGCACATCAAGTGAATATGTTATTATTATGTAATAGTACACTACAAGCTAAATTTGCATAGCATCTGTATTTCTTATATTACAAACTCTGAAATAATCTAACATACTGTTCCCACCGCATAACACTTTCCTTTTTTTCAAACAGCTAACTCTAGAAGAGGAGGAAGAAAGGAAGCATTAACCTCTGTACAGGTAGGCAACAGGAACAGAGAAACTTAGTTACTTGTTGAAATTGGTACAGGAATTATGTCTTTTTCCAAACAAACCTCTGCCTCAGGATCATTATTCCTTTTAAAGTAGTCTAGGAGATTTCTAAAACATACCTTGAAATAACAAGGCAATCCAAACCTTGATTCAGACTGTAATGGATCTTTCTGCAGTGGTTAAATAGTTTAATAAATCCGGACTGAATTCAAAACCAAATTCAGGAAGTCACCCAATAGCGAGAATTCATTACAAACATTGATGGATATGTAAGATTACAAAGCTACTGCTGAAGGGCTTCAAGTTTTATGTTTAAAAACTGTTCTCTTCATTTTGGCAAAAGCAAATTAATTAGAATTCTTCTAGAAGTAGTGCCTTTGAAGAGTTCAAGATATCACAAATATTACAATACAGAAGAATTCCCATTTTCATTGATATCACAAGAATGTTCCATCACTTGTTGAATTATAAAGAACTAAAACATGGGTTAAGCAATTAAAAGGTAATTTCACTCAATAGTAAGACTGTTACTCATCAGGCTCTGTTCCCCACGTAAAATTAGGAAAAACAAATTCAATCAGTTGCATAATCCTGTACATCAAGTTTAGAAGTACAAGAAAGATCTTAAACTGTGTGACCTAAGCACAGCAAGGAATTTATTCAAACCAACCCTTGAGAAGGGCAATGTTGAAAGGATAAGAGATACCATTATTTCCCCAGATCTGTTTGATAAGTCTTATTAAACTCTCTAACAGTTAATGATAATTGCTTAAAGCATTTATGTTCATCACTAAAGAACAATGGGTTTTTGACAGCAAGACAGACACACATCATCTTACTGGCAAATGCAGAAGCCATAACACAAGTATTAGTACCATCTGATTGACATACACATTTCACGGATATTGTCTTAGTTGGCTCCATTTTGTGATCCTCCTCTACTGGAGGAGAGATATACACTACTCAATCAGCCATTAAGTGCTGCAAATACATTAGTGTTTCCTGTAGTAACCTAGACTTACTAGCATTTTTCTCTGATCCTAAGGATTATTTTCCACAGAAGAGTTACCTCATCACAAAACTTTGCCATAAACAGAAGAGTTACTTATTCCCATCAAAAAATTCCTCAAGGGAAAAATGTCATATTTCTTTTTAAGGCTTAATGGGACATACTGAATCAATTGAGACAAAGACTTGGAAGAGAGGCAATTTATTAGTAAAATTCCTCTCAAATGTTAATATGGAAAACTTTAATCCACGGGTGTATTGTAGCTAACCTCTGAAGATAAGCTCTGTAGCAAAATCTACCATAAGCAAAGGGGTCTTTCATACTGCTAAGACAATTACTACTTCCAAAGTTAGTGTTCTTCAACATGCACTGTATACAGGTACGCAATTTCTACAATCCAAAAGAAAAGTGACAACTGTCCAGAGGAAAGACTGCATAACACAAAAGTAGGAGATTGAACAAGTGACATTAGGTGTTCAGACAGCTGTTTTTCCAGGTCAGACAATCCATCAGAAAAAACAGCAGAAGACTAAACACCACTGTTCTTCCATTTACCACCAGGGAATTAAAAACAAAGCAAGCCCCCCAAATCAGTGCCTCCACACACACAAACTATATTTTCTAATATATACCTATTCTTGGGATATGCACTTATGTAAAGAATTAAGAACAGAACAAAAAAATTTCAGGACTCTGAAGCAACAGCCCCATATTCCAGGTCTAATGCTTATACTTGCTTTGAGTGCTCATCCATTGCTGCTTCTACATTTACAAAACTTATTCCCAGAGATTCTATAACAGTCAAGTATTTAAAAAAAAAAAATTGCTCCCTACTGTTTGAGATTTTTGCTTTCAGTCAGGAAGCAACTGGCCAGAGCTCACTGACTTACTGCGCTGTTACAGAAAGTTTATTTTGAATATATATTTTACTTGTCACATGACTAGTTACAGCACAAGTGTATTCCACTTAAGATCTTCAGCAACAAGAGAAGGGAAGGCATTTGCTTTCCTCATTTCAGCCATGGCATCACTAGTCCAGAGGCAGAGAATTATACACTTCCATCTGAGTGCAGTTACATGACCTTCGGCACAACAGACACTGAAAAGGAGTATGTAGGTCGGTATAAAATTCTAGTCCTGCCCTTTGGAATCAGTATTTCAGTTCCTCAGTCTAAGCAGTGTGCAGTAAGCAGCGACATTTAGCATGTTGGTGAGACAACAGTTTAAGCCATGCATTGCATACAATCATTTTTAAGCTGATACCAGTTCAACAGGCATTTGTTTGAAGATGAGTAACATCTGAAGTCCTTCGCTCTATCTAGCATAGCAACCTATTCTTTACACCTCAAGAATTGTTCTCCAGTGCTTCATTTCAGATATAACAATAACCTTCAACAAACGTGCATGGTGGTCTGTCTGTTTTGAGTTGATTTTGTCCATTTCTGATAAGGCTATGACTTAATATTCTGTTTCTTGGAAAAGTAAATAGTGTGAAACAAGTTTGCAAATGCGCTGTAAATAATTGGGTTTATTTGAACTACTTAGTACTAGCAAATTCTACCTAATTTAAGTTAGAATATTCTTGTATAACTGTGGTGTGACTATTTTCTCACGGCTCTTCTCTTGATTTCCATAAACATAGCAGCAAACCACTCTGCTGGCAGGACTGGCTGTCCAAAACAGTCAAAGCTTCTTTTATAGAAACACACAAACATGAAGGTAGAATTGAAATTATTATACTAGATGTTTGCACTGGATCATAAAAACACCCTCTCATTTTACAATGAATTAATTACTACATTTCAAGTGTTGGCTTAAAACATGGAATGGGAAATCGAAGGCTCTGCATGATACTTCTGCATTCGAACAATTGTGCAATGAACATACCAATCCAGCAAAACAAAATCCTAATACACCCCACCTCATTACTTCATAAATCAGTTTGAAGAAGTCTGAAATCAAACAAACTGAGATGAGTCCACATCTCATTAAGTTTAACTATATCTCTAGCTTCACATTTACTATGGATTCTTCATTTCTATGGGGAATTCATTAATAAGAAACCTTGTATTATTTTCTCAATCCCTTTAAAAAGGGAAGAACAATGCATAGCTTAAACTGTTGTCTCACTTACCAACACATTAAATGTTGGTGCTCATTGCACACTTCTTAACCTGAGGAACTAAAATACTGATTCCAAAGGGCCAGAATTTTATGCTGACCTACATACTGCTTTTCACCATCAATTTGTCTTATGTTAAAAAAAAAAATATCAAAGATTAAGTACAGCAGAAGGTTTGAAATCCCCTTCTCCAAACCCCCTAACAGAGCCTTCTCATCTCAAACCCACAGCTAAAGCAATTCTTTGGAAACGCTCAACAATTCACATCACATCAGATGCTCGCCTGGCATCATAGCGATGTGGAGCTGATCAGAGGCCACCTCCAAACACAAATATTTGTAGAACCAAATTCATTATTTGGAAATTTGTTACTTTGCACCCATT
This sequence comes from Pygoscelis adeliae, assembly GCF_000699105.1. NCBI lineage: Eukaryota > Metazoa > Chordata > Aves > Sphenisciformes > Spheniscidae > Pygoscelis > Pygoscelis adeliae. Next base: position 881,141 of record NW_008824235.1, on the reverse strand, counting down.
ACTTTTAATATTCATCCATATCTTGCATGGTACTGTTTCCAAAATCATTAAGAAAAAAAGCATTGAGAATCAACTTCAGAGCATTTTTAATCATTCCTAGTTTCAGCTTGTTTCTTTTGAGGAAATGAGTGTTTTTAATCTATTTTATAATGCTTCTCCTAATATTCACATTGTCTTTGTAGAGCTTTTAACCAATATCCTATGCAATAGATTAAAGTCTCTAATTTTGTAAATTAGGTGAAAAATAAAAGAAATAAAAAGAAATTTTTAGTATAGCAAAAGTGCAGTCTGAACTTTAAAAATGTGAACCATCAACTACTGCTATGTTATAAACCTTCCCAAAAGTATCATTCAAATGGAGTATTATTCAAATGCATTTAATTAAAAAAACAGGAATTGTTTGAACTCTACTATTCTTTCCTGAATTTTCAGGATCTTTGCAGACCTTTGGTTCTTTTGCACACTTCAGAACACTAACTTCATAGTATTAGTCTTGACCATGCATAAATCTTTTGTGAAGCATTCATGTCAATCACTGCAGCAAGTGAGCTAAGAATGGAGTTTCTCTAATCACATTATAAGGTAGCTTTGGTTTTTTTAAAGAAAAAAAAAAATGTACTTTTCCCACAGTACACAGCTTGTATTCTTTGGTGGCTGCTCCAGGAAAGGAAAAAAAAAAAGAGTAGCTGAACTTATTGCAGCTAATCAAATGAGTTAAAATGGTAAAATCCTTATCAAGCAAATCTTCAGGAAGAGAACTCAAAGAACATTAAGTGGCTTACTTTCTCACTGGCAGACTGGGAAGGAGAAGGGACAAGACATATAGCAACCCCTTCTCTCATGTGAGAATCATTAGCATTTACAAAGTCTAAGCTTTGAAGGAAAGAAAAGCTTCCAGACACATTCTGCAAAGGAAACCTTTCAAACATCAACTGAGTACAAATAAACGATGTGCCAAGTCTGCTACAGGGAGAAAATCTGAGTGCCAGAAAGCTTCCCTCCCCCTTTCTTGGAGGGCGGAAAGAGAAAGACAGATTGTTTATGCCTACTCCTATACTGAAGTTCCCATAGAGTTCTTAACTCTTAATGTACAAGCTCTAGAAGCATAATACATCAGCAAGCAGGCAAGAAAAATGATCAGCTATGGGGAACTGACTTAACAGTTACACCATGAGATTTTTAACAATTTTAGAAAGCTCCAGGCTAAATGCAGTGATGTTGCTGATACTAAACATCTGATCTGGACTGCCCTGTCCAGCAAGCCTAGAGGTAAGGAATAGGCAAAATCTGTTTGCTCTGTTTCCTAATTAAAGTCTAACATGAAAGAAAGGTTTTAGTGTTGAAAACAAAGAAACAATGTTTTAGAAAAGGAATTTAACCCAACACCAAGGTTAGGATAATCAAGCATGTAAAATTAAGGATCACTGAAAGTCTTGCAAACATACCTGAACTTATAAACACTGTAGCAGTCCATATAAAATAGCTATTATCTTTAGAATTTATTTTACTCTGCTATGCAGAACCCGTTCCTAACTTCCAAGGACAAAGCAGCAGGTATATAAGGGAAAAAAACAAGTCTATAGAAATAATAAGAATACATAACTAGTTTATGTCGCATTCTTCTGTTGCATAAAATGCATGGAAAAAAGTCATTGTGCAGAAATACCTTGGAAGAGGTGGAACCAATTTCAGTCTAAATTGACTTCTGAAGATACATGTGCAAGACAGTCTTATCATAGAATCATAGAATAGTTTGGGTTAGAAGCGACCTCTAAAGGTCATCCAGTCCAACCCCCCTGCCATGGGCAGGGACATCTTCAAT
>NW_008824235.1:857030-878240 GCF_000699105.1 Pygoscelis adeliae | reverse complement strand
TCCATGTGCCTTAGCATAGCTTCCAGGAGGATCTGTTCCATGATCTTCCCAGGCACAGAGGTGAGACTGACTGGCCTGGAGTTCCCCAGGTCTTCCTTTTTTCCCTTTTTAAAAATGGGGGTTATGTTTCCCTTTTTCCAGTCAGTGGAAGCTTCACCGGACTGCCACGACTTCTCAAATATGATGGATAGTGGCTTAGCAACTTAAGATGATGACAACTGATCGTTATCTGTACTCTCTTCAGTAGAATTATGCAATTATGAAGCAGTTGGAGACCCCTCAAGGTACAAATTCACCCAGATTCTTTATGCAGCTAACCTAGGAGTAAAGGGTGGGTCTAAATGTTTGCATGCCACAGTCCCACACACTCAACATTTCAGTGGCATGATCCATTATAGGTCCTAACACAAATTAAATGGGACTATTTGTCCAGTTAGATGCTACATCTCATTTCTGCATTAACAGCCCACAAACCTTAATATTATTGCTATATTTGGGGTAGAGTACATGCATAATTTCTTTCTAGGCTTGCAGCGTTGAATTTGGAGACAAGGATATGTCTGATTACTTTTTTTGGTATGCACAGGGAGAAGTTAATGAACTTAATACATATCACTTAAAACTCAATTCTTTGTCATTGAGTTTCCATTTACACAAACCTGGAACAGGCAGGAGTCTACATCCTCTAGTGAATATCTTATCTATCATTCGGCATAATAATTAATCGGAAAGTTCAAAAGAACACTTTTGCTCATCTGCTTTACTCATAATCTGACTGGAAGATTAAGACAACCCTTAATTTACAGTTCTACAAGAACATATTTCTTCAAAACTGATCAGGCAGTTCACTGAAATAATTTTGAAGCATGTGGATATACATTAAATCCAGTGATTAATCTTTCAGACACACCTTATTACTAGCTTTCTTTGAAAGTCTCAGAGTTTTCACTTTGAATAACAATCCTTAGCTTTCTTGAAAGCATTCAACCTTTGTTGCCAGCTAGCACAGGTTACAATAGTTAACATTTTATTGTGACTAAACTTCAAGCTGAAAGCTCTGTGAATGCCTATGAGTCACACAGACCCTGCTCCACAGGTCTTTCCTCTGATTTCAGTTGAAGCAAAATAAGCATTAAGTAGCTTTGTTTCAAAAGCTCAACATAACATCAACAGAGAGCTACATCTCTAAGAGCTTGTATGCATTTCCCTCGCTGTTCCTGTAGCTCGATGTGCAAAGACTTTCTGTTACTGCCTTCTAAGCTCTATTTTTTTCCTTGGCTTAATTTTTTGGCCCCATGTCCACAAAACAACAGTCTTTTGTTCAAGACCATTCAGAGTTTGGGCTTTTACCTAACAACCTTCATCTTCATAGTATCTTACCTTCAGTTACCAGCAGTTCCCTTCTTCCTCTGTTACAGAGGTCAAGCCACTGCTGCATACCTGTCTGCACCAAGTCACTTTCTCTGCTGTAGACACTCCTCCACTGCACCCTCCAGCCCTAATGAGCTAACTCAAGTCACCTACTGCAGGCTCGGCTCCTGAGGGGTCACCCCACTGCCCTGCACACCTGAGCTAGTTATACAGACTTCATACAAGCCATTTCAGACTTTATTGCACATAAAACATAAAAAGGACTGACCAGTTCCTGCAGTGCTGATGTGTCACTCAGCCTTTACATGACAATAAACTCCAGCTGCCTCAGTGACTACTACTTAAAGGTACATCCTGCTTCAGCCAAACATAAAAAAACCCAGTCTCAACAAGCACAAAATTTGAGACCATCCAACAAAGCTCTAGGGCTCAGCTGTATATTCTGCTTCCTTTCCAGCAAAGTAACTAACCACTACTGACAATACAGCACCTACTTTTCTAGGCTAGCTGAGTTGGTAATTCTGCTTAAGCAAGGACCAAGCTCTCCTGCTTGCAACTACTTTTTCCCCCATGATAGATCCATTGCCAGGTGACAGCACTTTAAATGCTTAATATCAAGTTCTTACAGTATTGATTGGAAATCTATACAGACACAATCTCCATTGACCATGACACAACTCCACTTTCAAAGTGTGCTACCATTCATGTCTTCACTTTTCTGTTTGTCTACTGCAGCAGCTGACTTGTTTTCCCAATGCTATTCTGTAGCTAAACCATGCCACCTTTTAATCATGAATCAATGAGTCTGCCTTTTTAATAGGAACTTATTATTTGGACATCTTTTTTTCCCCCGAATTAGGATATGGCAACATTGAGTATTAGCAGCAATATACATCCCCACTTCACAAGTTCATGCCCCTAAACCTTATTCCTGTCAGGCAGTATAACATTTAGTACAAAAGGAGTTGCACCTCCTTTAATTATAACACCTTCTAGTAAAGCCATTTCACAGAAGCAAGAAAACAAACCACAAGAAGCAAAGAAAGGAGTTTCAGGGTTGCTTGACAACAGGGTTGTTAATTAGTTATTTTTTTAATATAAGCAGTGTAAATAATGGTCCACGGCTCTGATTTTGTCATCCTACCACCACCATTCCCTTACCTGTGCCCAGCAAGCATGTCAGAACTTCTAACAGCCTCTCCTACTGATCACACATACTTTTGAACAAGATCAGCTTATTCAAGATAGAGTGCTAATCCTTTCGGTGTATTCAAACTTGCTATCAACACCACTCTAGAAAGAGCCTCAATAGATTTCTTTCTAGTCACCACAGAGCAAACCAAGACAAAAACTTTTGCACATGTCAAAACTTTTGCACATGTCAAAACTTTTGCACATGTAAATTTAATTTGAACAATATTTAGTTCTATTTTGCTTCCAGACATTGTTATCAAATGTTCAATAACAGCTGCAGCATCTAGCTCTCCCACATTTATAGTCCATCAATTCCTGAGGCCTTTTTTTCCCTCCACCTCTTCCCCTTGCAAACTTTAAAAAGTCTGTTTTCTCAGTCAAGCATTTACCAGGAGCATTAGCAATTGCAATGAGGAGTTTACAGGCACCCTGCTACGTAGAGATGAAGAATATTCTATGCCCAGACCAAAGGCAGAGCTTTCTGCTCAGGTATGCCAACATCCATTTTTTTGTAGTACTCAAGATGGATAAGCTACAGTCTTCATACTTGATGAGACTGTAGTAAGCTGATAATAAATTGTTCTTTCCTCAATTTTGTACAAACTATTCTAGGTCCCCAAGCCTGGAATTACTTTAATTCTTCAGTTTTTTGTATGCTTTGATATTTGCATCTCCTGACAATGCCTTGATAACAGCTCCACCCTTGTTGTGATACCTTTTTGTTGCTGTTACCTTCTTTTCCTGGAAACTGATTAGTTCTCTTCCACAGTAGTTACCACTTTTTTTTTTTTATTAGAGCTAGACATGCAGCTCTGAATCTTTCAAAAGGGTTGTGAGAAGAGAAGAGGCGGCTCAGGGGAGACCTCATCGCTCTCTACAACTACCTGAAAGGAGGTTGTAGCGAGGTGGGTGTCGGTCTCTTCTCCCAAGTAACAAGCGACAGGATGAGAGGAAATGGCCTCAAGTTGCACCAGGGGAGGTTTAGATTGGATGTGAGGAAAAATTTCTTTACTGCAAGAGTGGTTAAACATTGGAACAGGCTGCCCAGGGAAGTGGTTGAGTCACCATCCCTGGAAGTATTTAAAAGACGTGTAGATGAGGCGCTTAGGGACATGGTTTAGTGGGCATGGTGGTGTTGGGTTGACGGTTGGACTCGATGATCTTAGAGGTCTCTTCCAACCTTAATGATTCTATGAAAATTTACTAAGTACTCCAGTCATACTTTTCATTGTGTTCCGTCAGAGGAAAACATTATCTACATGCACTGAACCCATGAAATTTTGCTATTAGACAGGAGGCTCTCCATAATCCATTTTGACTTCCATTTAGAAGAATAAAGCATTAAACAATCCACAATCTCTTGCTTGGTAAAGCTGCCTGTGGACTAGCAGCATACATGGACTGTCAACCACAATGGACATCAATGTTTCTAACTTAAAACACATATTACATTATCCTGCAAAACATACAGTGCCAAGTAAAACCTATGTACAGGTTGAGAAAACTTACCCTCAAAGCGGGCTGAATTTCTACCTGACAATACCTCATGCTCATATGAGCTAGATAATACTTTATTATTAAAACAGACAGACAACCAGGAATCTCAAAACAGGTATTCCCTGTGACTCATCTGATTATTCTTCACTTAATTTGAACACTACCAATAAGAAATAGTAACTACTTTGGACACTCCAATAAGTTGCATTTCTTACCATATTTCTCCCCACTTTAACCTTCACTGAAGGAGGTTACATGTTGGGAAAGTGTAAGCAACTCGATTTTTACATTGAAGTAGTACAAAAAGCAATGGTAAAAAAAAAATCTTTAAACTAGAAGACATTTTCCTATACAATGGAGTTCTTTATTTTCAGATTTCTTCTGCAGCAGTAAAAAATATGTTCACCATGAAAAGCATTAGGACACACCTGTAATCTTCTGTCCTGAACCAAAATTAATCAAGAATAATGGCAACCCTTTTTCCCCTTACCAAATATATTTTCATGTGTAAAACCCTAATAATTTTAAAAAACATCACCTTGCAGATAAGTGTTTTTTTAATAGTACAGTTTTAATGACAAAACCCCAAGTAATCAGTGTGTTAATATATTGTTTTTCCATCTGCAATACTGATAATTGAAGTATTAGAGGTTTAGCATTCCTTTCTTAAATTGTTTCTATTTCACATAAGTATCATTTGTCTTTGGTGTCCAAACTAATGCTTTATTCATTGCTCCCTGTACAATACTGATTGACCTCGTAGATTAGCCTTTTGTACGATATTGTATAAAACTCTTTACTGTAGTTAAGTGCAATTATATACAGAGAGTCTTCCATCAGTCCCCTTTGTTTCAGTTTCATGACATTTTCCTTTTATGCTGACTCTTCTCTACAAAACCATCATGTGCAGGAGCTCTGATTTCGCTCAGTTAGTTTTACCAGTTGCGATGGAAGAACAGATTCAGTAATATAATTTAGCTAATTCATGAGGATGAGTGGTTCATTTAAGATCCAGGACTCCCCATCACAGACATCTTCAATTTATGTATTTATATACTTTTTATTTTAAAATTTTCTGTAGTCTTTCATTTTTCACATTTCATATGCTGAACTTTCTTCCTTTATCAATTTGAATTGTATGTTCATATCAAAAGCCAGGCCCTGTTCCTAGAAAGATCTATACACATGCCTAGGTTTATATAACAACTTGCCTCCCTTGACACTCTCTATCCTCCAAGTAAGATCCATAACTGGTACCAGATATATATAAAAGACAGTTCTGAAAATAATAGGAAAATATAATACAAAATAATTTCAGAGAGAATGAGACCAACGCAAACTTTTTTCTTTGTATTACCCTGTATAACCAACATCTGCATGAAAAAGGCTTTTTGCCTATTATCTTATCCTTCATGTCCTTTTTTTTGATTGCTTTCTTCAGCCAGTTCTGCCTTCACAGATTATTCCATGGTCCAAATGTAACAGATGAATGGAAGCACCCAAAAGGCCCAGGATTAGAATTATAATTTTCTTCTTCTACAATTTATTTCTTTTGGAACACAGTTTGCTCCAGGATGCTTACAAACAAAAATCTAGAAGTATAGTACTCACGGGACACTCATTTCTCCATTTTTATTTATACAGTATTTTAAAATAAGGTGGATAAGGGAACTATGACTTAAAACTAAGTCTGAAAGTATAGAAGTAAAAAAAATAAGATGCTTATAAATCACCAAAATCCACTAAAGTCTTAGACTGTCCCTTCCTTCTATGCTACAATCTAAACTTCATGACTGAATCCCAGGTACACAATGAGCTAGACCTCCTCTGACATGAGAAAGATTAATAAAAACATTTCTGTAGCCAGTCCATACTCAAGTCATTAGCTTGTTTTGCTCTTCTCACTTCATTGATTTTTACCCCGGTATTCCTCAGTAGAAAACAGCCTTCCTGTTCAATGAAAAATATCACTAAAAACTCACTATTTTTCTGAGAATCGAGTTTTCTTATTCACAACATGGGGGTATTTGTATGAGGCTTGCTAGCCTCAGCCTGGAGCAGGAAGAGTTTCACACATCTTTGTCTTCTCAGGGAAGATTTGATCAGCCCTGGATTCTTCCCAGCACTTCCTAGGGGAAGTAGGGGTGGGAAGGTGGAGACATCCCATAAAACCTGACACATTCTTCTGAGAATTTTTAATTTCAACAGTTTAGTGTTTGAAAAGCCCACTTTAAAGTGTGCTTAAAGTTCTTGATTTTTCCCTCTTTGTAATTTTTTTTTTAGATTCTTATCTGTTAAGTCCACAATGAGGCTACAATGCTGTTTTTAATCCCTTTAAGGAATGGTTGGTTTTAAATTTTTAGTTTAACAAATTTCTCTTAAGGCTGAGGTTTAGTAAAGATACAATCCTTCACAATGAAAACTTTAGATTGTATATGAGAACATATAAAGTAAGAAATAGGCTTTCTTTCCAGTCCCTGTTGCTTGTAATTTATCAACAATCAACAACTAAAGTTTTTTGATTGTGCTACCTACTTAGTGCAAAGAAATTGTTCAAGAGCTTTCTTCCCAAATACTGATTTCAGATGCTACCAGGTATATGAAATCTCATCTTACAGTTCTGGAAAGTCAAATAAATAGATCCACCACCATGAACCAACAAGCACAGAAGTAAACCCATTCCTTGATTTTAAAGGAAGATGTAATGCATATTTATACTCTAGTCTTCCATTGTGTGGCTGCACACAACCATATTCATGGGAGAACCCAATAAAAGTCATTAGAGCCATTTACATTCAGCAGAGTGAAATTTTAGTTTACAAATACTTATGATTAGAACATACTCTGTTCTGTTTGCAAAGCTGTGGGAATGCAAATCTTGAAGTGTTTTCCTAGCTGCAACAAAATGAAGAATTATAAAAAAAAAATACTTGCTTTAATAATTTAATCAGGAAATTCAACAGCCTTCGCAAAATAAAACCTGCAGAATAAATATCTGAGGCAAACACAACCAGAATGTTTGTCCTTAATGCACAAATCAGTATCTCCTACAGCATGGTCCACTGAAATTCAGCAATTCCTAACTGTTTCATAGGAATACATACAGGACAGCTAATCACTCAAACTCTCTTCTTCCCTGCATACATCCTCAGAGCACCTGCTCTATCCCCATCAAGGCTAACCCTTCAGCATTCCACAGAAACTTTATGAAAGTTATATGAACAGATAAATAATGAATAAGCAGAATTCCTTGGGATCAGGAAGTTTAAAGCTACAAACAGGTAAAACTGACAGTCAAAGTACGATGTATTACTTAAGTTCTCGGAAAAGAAGGCGTATTATAGATAATGTAGGAATTCATAAAATGTGTTGGGTCAGCAGCATTAGCAGCAACTCAGAGTACATTAGTAATGGAAAGAGACCAATCTTCTAATAACAAATGCATAAGACAAGATCTTCCACTGAGAATGAGAAGACTTAGGATTGGCAAAGCACACTAGTCTATTCTGGTTACTTTGAAAAGTGTAATGACAAGAATGTGTTACCCACCAGTGATAACATGAAGTCTTTGTCAAAATGGAAAACAAATTCCAATTTTTTTAATCTTATAATTATTTGACTTCTTTTGAGGTATAAGCTAGAGGTACAAGCTAAAAAGAAGTCAAATTTAATTATTTGATGCAATGCTACATGAGCTTTTAGGATTTCAAGTCTTCTGGTTTGTAGTATTAGCACAGCAAAGTTTAAGTAGTCTTAATTCAGAGATTAATTTCTAAGATATACCTGTTAGTTTTTACATGGTAAGGCTGGAGAATCCCCAATTAGTTTAAAGCCTCCTTAATGAAGCAAATCAACAAAATGATATGCTAGTCTGCTCACTGGGTACTCATCTGCATTCATCTTAGAAGACTAAGCAACTCCAGCAGTTTATACATATAGTTTCTGAAATGCTAGATGAATATTTAACAGCAGGCAGACTTCCTTGGTCATGAGAAGAATGGTGTTTCTGGCCAAATCTTTAATACTACTATAATAATCAATAAAAAATATTGTACATCCTTAGCTCTAGTTTATCTGATTTTGAACCAAGTTTTTTTGGGGAAAAAGGCCATGTGTTTTTGAACAAAACTTTTCAGCTTATACATAAAGATATGGAATGACTGATGAATATTGTACTTGTGTTTGAATAAGGTTAAATAAGTTGAAGAGTTACTGCCCTAGCTAGAACCCTTCCTGCACTATATACCTTTATTGTATTTAGACAGTGAGGATAATTATTTAGGTAGCACAAGTTTAAGGTTTGAGAGATCTAAAAATTTGCCAGAAATCCAGTAATGAAATTAATACTATTACAGTCTCACGTATTCCCCCCTCCCCCTTTATTTCCTTGGAAAGGAGCTGCTCACAATCACAGCTCCATCCTCAGGGAGTTTATTAGGTCATGTAACACTAAGAAATGTGTTTTTTTCCCTAGCTAAATCTTTAATTATAAAGAAAAGTTTAGTTTTCTTCCTTGTCAGAGACAGAATGAATTATAGCAGTATTTATAATCAGGATGTCCAGCTTTCCTGTTAACAACATGACAGGCAGAAGAACATAGTCACCATTTTCGTAGATCGCAAACTTTATCTCCTCTTTACCTGTCCGTCCCACGCTTTTAACAGCATCACCTCAGACATTCACAGATTGCTGCATAACCATCTTCACCCACCTTCCAGTGTGCTTAAATTCTTTCTGTTAAATCAAATGAAGCAAGTGTTAGCATTACTCTACTGAGTACAATCATTTCTCTAAACTTCCCAATAAAGCTGCATAAAAGAAGTGAGAATATGCAGTCTGGTAGGACTTCTAAAATGAGGCAGGCTGGTAAAACGCATCTTTCCTAACAAAAATTTGGTTATGAACAACCAAGGGACAAAGAACCAGAACACCAGTGATAGGAACCATTCCTCTTATCTGAGCATAACAGCTTCTCAGAAGTCTTCCTTTAGAATCACAGAAAAACAGAGGCCAATACAGGACATTGTTACATCTGGAGTAATTTATGCTGTGCACTAAGTACAAAGGACACAGGTAGACTAGTGTCAGAAAGAAGTAAGAACAGAACTGGCCCATAGGGAAAGCAAACAAAGAGACAAGACTAACCACGACACAGATAGGAACAGCGACCTTGCCAACAAGGACACAGTCCCGTGGACCAGAACAAGAATATTTATCATAACATCACTAGGTCAGCAATTATGAGTGCTAGGTCATGTCTGAGATCACGCTGAAGAGAACACCCAAACAAAAACACCATCAACAGGCAAAAGACAGCACTAAGCACAACACTAGCTTTGAAGATGGATCTTAAATGGCTTTATGCAGAGGGTGTGTGGGTAGAGGTCCCAGGAGAAGCTGATCTGGGCAATTAAGGCCTATTGGCACACTCAGGGCCCTGAAAACTAGTTAGTTGAAGTTGACATGATTCCTTTAAGCTGAGAATAATTAGCTAACCTGCGTGCTTTAACACAGCTGGATAATGTCTCCCCTGAGGAAGGCACTGATTACTTTTACTATACTTGGGTTATCACAGCTATTACTCGATTTTCTCCAGCTAGGAGAAACATAGGTACATTTTGCAAGGCTTTCTCCAAGGGATTTCAACAAACTCTTCTGTGGATAAACTGGGAGAGATTTGTCAAGGCTGGTGAGATTTTTTGCCTTCTGCACTGATACTTCCCTGCTGGATTTAATAAATCCAGTTTTCTTCAGAGAAATCAGAGAGCTGCTCAAAGCAAGCATGATGTAGCTTAAGCTGAGAGTTTGAGAGGAGCCAGACTGTCTTTGTGTCTGTTTAAAACAAGATTAGATTTAGGCCTGTGTAAATCACCTTAGGTACGAATTTGCAGGGCTTGTGACAGAGAGGTGTGGACTACGTTTATACACACACATCATACTTTCCAAATAGGACTGTATTAGTGAGGCCCTAATTTGATGTAAAGCTGATTTGACAAAATCAAAAGAAGCAGCCATTTTGGGCAGGTTCGGTGTTTTTAACAATGCTCCATCTCTGATCAAGACAACAGGAACAACCTTGTCTTTCCTTCCCCCTCTGAGACTAGCACGTCCCTCTAAAGGAATGTCTGCACAGCCAAATGAAGTGTGACTGTAGCACATGCGAGTACATTTGCACTAGTATTAATCTAGCGGTAAAACCCCAGATATTGCAGGAGGGCCCTCTGCACGGAGCATCACCTCTAGGATAGCTCTGCAAGGATCCAGTAAATCACCTGACAAGTATTTTAGCTGCTAGTCCAGCTCAAGCTCTGTAGTCACAGCTGTGGTTATAGATGCTGGCCAGTTCACAGCTGGCAGCACAAGCATGCCAGAGCTAAACCATACTGTCATGTCATGTTGTTACTTAGATATAGCCTAAGCACTTTCTACACGTGCTTGTCTCTGATTAATGTGTTCAAAGCTTTTTAGCATGTTTCCAATCTGTTCCTGAACCTTAATTAGGAATTAAACCTGGGGTCCCTTAGAGCTGCTGGGATTTCCATGTGACTTTCCTTCTGGAGGCACAAAAGCACAAAAATCTCTGTCATTGCTGTTTCAACATTTTTGTTAGTTCAGTGGTAAGCTGGGCTTTCAAAGCTATTGGGAAGAAAGCATGTACTGTTTGTCTACTAGAGCTGTTGAGTATATTTATTAAGTAAAAACATAGACATGTTCTAAAGAGATTTTCTAGCTACAAAAACAATGTAGGTATCATATTTGGAAGACCATATATATGGTATATATAATCAGCTGGTGACTTTTTGAGAGTACTGTATGAACTGGAAAGAGATTTTTTTTTGTTTTATTTATAATCCGCTGCCAACTTTCTCATCAGAAGTGCAACAATATGTTCCAACAGACCAAATTCCTCTGGAGAAAGTGTGGGGAAAGGAACAGTTTTCAAAAAACCCCTCTGATTTTTGAAAAGGAACATTGCTAAACTTTTGTTTAAAATAAAGTCAAACCCAAAACATCAACCTTAAGTTCTTCAAAATGCAGGAAAACTACAGAGTCCGTGTATTTCAACTGCCACGTTTGCACAATGTCAGCGACGTGACCTTTCTTGTGAGAATTAATGTAGCGCCTTGTGTGGAAGAAGTCACTGGAGTTTAAGCCACTGCAGAAGTAAATTTAAAATTATACTTTTACAAGTACTTTCCTGACTCACATACCCATAGACATATGCACTGATATCCTGAAAATACTGTGATACTCATAATGATAAAGCATCTCAGAAATGTACCAAAAATACACTTAAAGAATGACTGTGTAATAAAGCAGCTTTTAGTAAAAAATATACCATTCTAATACAAACCACATCTGAAAAGCCATGAATGACTCTGCAAAGAGCTGGGGTGTTATATACCAAATGGGTACAATGTCTACCTATATCATTTATAGCAACATACTCACATGCAGAGTGGCACATTGCAATATAACAAAAAACCAGCACTTTAAAGAAAAAGGGGTTTGGTAAATAATGTCAAAGCCCTGAGTGCACTAATAGGCCTTAACTGCCCTGACCAGCCTCACCTGGGGCCTCCTCTGAACAGGGACTCCATATAAACTCGGGCTGGGGCCTCATCTATCCCTGTTCCTGAGGGGCTGTGGGGTGTCCTTGGCCAGCCTGTGGCCCTGGTGTGTTTAGGGGCCACCAGGCTGTTGGTGAGACCTGCTGTTCTCACCTGCCTGCTCTGTGTGCCCATTGCTGGTGCTGTGGGATGGTGCCATGTCGGTGAGGCTGCTGGCCTGTGCTCCGGCTTGCCTCAGCTCCCAGCTTGCTTTCCCTGAGGGAACGGCCCTGCTCTTGCTGCTGTCTTGTGTATAAACAGTATGTTAGCCTTGGTATTTTTTTAAAAATGTATATGGGGTACGGTATTTGGGGGTGTGTGAATTGACCCAATGTCCAAAGACTCCAGAAGCCATATGGTAAAAGTAATGGCTGCCTATTTTTAGCAGGTTACTTTCACTATGTGAAATGCGGCGGTAACAACAGAGGTGATAGCAGCTTTCCATCAGGAAGTCAAGCCTATAAAAGGGGAGGCTTTACATATCTTGCTGGAAGGAGTGGAAAAATAATTCAGCATGGATCAGAAAAGACAGCAATAGTTGCTTTAAAGTTTAACGTAATTTATGCAGGAGAAGTTTTACAGTTGCTTGTTGTGGGCTATTAGGCACAAGAGAGCATGCAAATGAGCAGATAAAAAAGCAGGTTTTGCCCTCCTTCTAAGGACTAAGCTAACTTTTTGCTGGGATGGTGGGAGACAGTCAGTGACTCAATACTACTTATATTTCTTTTACAAGATATTAAAAGGTTTTCTTATGCTCTTTATAGTGTTAAAATTAAAATAGTCTTATCTGATATATACAAAGCTTATATTCATTGAAGGATAGGTTACAATAAAGAAAGATAACTTTGATAAATGTAACTCTTATCTAATAGCCTCTCAGGGAAAAGAAGAAAAAGCTGAAAACTTATTTCAGTGCCACAGCTCAGATCTCAAATATGTGATTGCTGTCTTGATTTCCACAGCTACTTGATCAAGCCAATTTCTCTGAAAAAAATATGCCATTCTAGAAGCTTCAAGTATTCTTGAGTGTTAAATGATAACAGGAAGATGGCTATGGGTTATTTTGCCCAGAAACTTCATATTCTGAGATACATCTGTGTGCATCTCATATTAGAAATCAGACTATTTCTTTTACTCCTCTGTTTATTAAAGCTTAAAGGATGTCATGCCCATTCCCTCACAAGTGGAGTAGGGAAACTGCTTTTTTTGTGTGTGAAGAGACTTGGACAGACAGCAACAAGCTACTGGTTATTGACTGTGAAATCTAAGCCTCAGATTAAAGATGCCTTTAATTGTACATGAAGGAAGATTTTTAGGTTGGAAATACGTGAAATGGATCATTTTGGCTAAATAGTGCATTAGACAATAACTGATGCTTTAATGTTCACATCTCTGCCTTCAAATATTGATTTCATATTAAAGTTGGCACACTACAGGAAATACTGTTTCTTCAAAGTGTTTGTTAAAGGAAAACAATATCCATTTTTACACAGATTTTCTTTTGTTTTAATTCTGGCTTTGGTTTAGCAAATTTGGTCTAGTAAGCTTTTTTGCTTCTGACTTTAAGGCCTTAATAGGATCCTTCTCTTTCCAGAAATGCAAAAATTGAAAGGATATTGAAAGGCCTGGTTAAAGACAGGGTAAAGGTACTATGACAAAATGACAAATTAAGTATCTTGATACAGTAATTAATGACAGAGTCTGCTTTCTGATGTGACACTCTGTGGGGTTGTCGTGGTTTAACCTCAGTCGGCAACTGAGCACCACGCAGCCGCTCGCTCACTCCCCCCCACCCGGTGGGATGGGGGAGAGAATTGGAAGAGCACAAGTGAGAAAAACTCGTGGGTTGAGATAAAAACAGTTTAATAATTGAAATAAAATAATAATGTAATAACAATAATACACAAAGCAAGTGATGCGCAGTGCGATTGCTCACCACCTGCTGACCGATGCCCAGCCAGTCCCCGAGCAGCGGCCCCCCCCCCGGCCTGCTTTCCCCTGTTTATGTACTGAGCATGACATCACATGGTATGGAGTGTCCCTTTGGCCAGTTTGGCTGTGCCCCCTCCCAGCTTCTTGTGCACTTCCAGCCTTCTCAGTCGGTAGATCATGGGAAGCTGAAAAATCCTTGGCTAGTGTAAGCATTACCTAGCAACAACTAAAACATCGGTGCGTTATCAACTTTGTTCTCCTCCTAAATCCAAAACACAGCACTGTACCAGCTACTAGGAAGGAAATTAACTCTATCCCTGCCGAAACCAGGACAGGGGTAATTTGTTCTGAAAGCCCTGTATGTTTCTACCTTGAGCTTGCAGCACCTCTCTGGTTCTCCTGCAAACTGCCTGCACCAGGGAGTTCAGGAATTGCGTAGTCTCCATCAGGCATATCCCTGTCTGGATTCTACTACGCCATTTTCAGTTCAGTCAGGTATCACAATATGAATGTAGATTAAGATTTCATTGCTAATTCTTTGCCAAATGACACTCACGTATTTGCTTTTCAAAGCTTGTATCAGCAAGAAGCTGTTATAATATGCTTGGTAACTTCTGCAGTGCTGACAGTAGCAACAATACGCTTCCCCCAGCACCCCTCTCCCCCCAAAAACTTGACATGTCTAGCAGTCATTTTTACACTGTTGTGGTAGATGGGAAATAGTTTTGTGGGCCCTCAGCTATCTGCCAGGTTTATATCCTGGGGCAGGAGGGGTAAAGTGTGGTAGGGGAGAAGCCCTGGGGCAGGTTTGAGGAAGAAGGGTGCAGAGGCTGGAAGGGGGGTTAGACTGGTGAGCTGCTGCTCTGAGTTAGGAGCTGCAGCTCATGCAGAGGATAAGCAGCTGGGCAGGACTGTAAAGAACAGAAGGAACCACCTAGAGACCCAAGGGCACTTAGGTGGAGTTTGCTGCAGCTCAGTCAGTTAATTGAAACAAAGGCTGGAAGCAAGGAGCTGCACTGTAAAGACAATGGCTGGAAGAGTTCCTTGTTAACACTCTTATTTCTATGCTGTCTTATATAGTTCATTAAATGTTTTTCTATTTAATAAGTTAATTATCCTAGACTATAGAGAAATATAGTCCAGCCTTTTAGATATTCAAAGCATTTTGATCTTAGGCTGTTATAGGAGACCATCTTGGCAGATCCATTTCAAACGGCTGGCCAAATTGGGTTCAATTATAGCTGCTGCTATCACAAAGGTTAAATCCTGACCCACCTGTGTTCCAATGCAAGAGTCAGGCTTCCTTCCAATGGATGCCCCATGTGCAGGCAGGGAGAGGACCATGGCCTGTGCTAGCAAGGCCCCTGCTCTGGATGATCCAAGGCCTTGGACTGTGAAGTGTAGTGCTAAGTACACCCTTCCCACAGCCAGGTGGTCACTGGAGTGTATGGTCTGGACCAGCATAGCATGTTGCCCATGTACCAACAATAGGTGTAGCTAAACTGATGAAAACCTGATACCTTTAAATCAGGTGAAGTCAACTCACTCAATAAGATATTAGCAACCATAAATACAGGTACAGGAGGAGCAACTGTGTATAAGAAATGTATGAGATGGTCTGCATTTTGATTCCCTGTCAGCAGAGGTTCTAAATACTGAATTACCTGTTTAACTGTCTGATTGTTCTTCTGAGCTAATCAGATTTATTTGCTGATTCTTCACTATCTCTGCTATGTAAAATTGACCAAATACAAGGAATAAAAGCAAAGCAATACACTCTCACTAAGAAAGAAGCATGTGTAACTTTCCATATATTGTAAAACCAATAAAGCCTTTAATGTAGAAGAGGATAGTAGGTATCTGAAGCCTGGCCTTCCCAATGTGAGGCTGTGGTATGTAAGAAATGTTACCTGTTAGTCTACTGTAGTTGTATGTTATGAATATTCATTGTTCTGATGGCCATTTCATCTGACATGAACAAAAGTAATGAGACAAAATGCCATGAATGTTAAATTTCACTCAGAAGAGCAAGAAATCATTTACACAGGACAGATGTGTCTTCCTAATTATCTCTGTAGTGGAACATTTTACATGCAATGCTAACTTGCAGTTTGGGAATCTCTGGAGATGATCACTGTCCTTGTATAAAGCCTACAGAAATATTTGTATTGTATGTTCACAGGTCGTGGTTTAAGAATCTGAAGCTTTCCATTTGGATTTCCTTGACTTTGTGATATATATGTCATTCTGAATGCTATTTAAACACTTGTTTGCAGTATTTTCCTTCTTTCAAAGACTAGAATATGTTCCTTTGTATGCCTTACAAAATGAAGGCAAAAGAACAAGGTAATTACAT
The DNA here is from genome assembly GCF_000699105.1 of Pygoscelis adeliae. Classification (NCBI taxonomy): domain Eukaryota; kingdom Metazoa; phylum Chordata; class Aves; order Sphenisciformes; family Spheniscidae; genus Pygoscelis; species Pygoscelis adeliae. The sequence goes on along the minus strand of NW_008824235.1, from coordinate 862,280 downwards.
TCAAAACTGTTTTCTTATGCTATTATAAACAGAAAAATTAAACAGCTTAACTCCTTTGCATTACTTGGCTTCCTTGCAATGACTCGTAGCAGTCAACAAAGCAAATTAAAGTGGAAGAGAATTGTACTTTTGTAAATATACTTGTAATGCAACCTTGCGGTAAGCTATTAAAAAAAACGTACAACCCAAATCTAGAGAAGCTGTTATGCAGTTAATATTCTGCATTTAAAATTGTATAGATTTAAACATTGTATGAAAGTATTAAATAAAGTTTTAATCTTTTCCTCAGTTTCGGTAGAATCTATGGTCTGTTAATGAGATAATGTTGAAAATCTGTACTTTTACCCTGAAACACAATATGGTAAGATTTTAGCCAGGAAAAAGGATTTTTCATAGGAACAAAACAATGTAGGAAAGAGCTTTGTATTTTCACTTCCATGTAAGAGCTGTATACACAGGTGAAACATAATGAAGCAGAGGGCATAGTATTTACTGCTTTGTGAATTGGATGTACTTTTGGTGTGTGAAAAACATTTCATCTCGCATTACATTGTAGAAAACACTGTGCTCTATATTTCTCATGTTTTGTCTTCCTCCCAACAATGCTAATTCCTAGTCAAGCTAGTATGACTATTAATTGAACTTCAGTTGAGGAAAACATTTTTTGCAGATTCTGTTGTAGGTCTAAAGAACAACATTTCTATAAAGAAAGGTGGAAAAGCCAGAAAGTTTAACTAGTTTACAAGTTGTTCTAGTCCCTAGATGTTTATACTGAGTTTTCATACATCACCCTGCTGTCTGAACACAAGGTCTATGGACCTTTAGGACTGAAACTTCCCACTTCAACTTCCTTGATTTTGTAGTATTTGTCTCATTCTGATAGTTACTGATGAATAATTCTTTTAATGTATTTTGAGCTAGCAAGAAGTGAGTTTAATGTGAGTATCTTCTGTAACACCTACTGCCCATTATAGTAAGATTATATTGTTAAGGAGAAAGATGGTTCACTTTCTTCTGGCATCAGTCAGAATCTCTGTAGTTTAACAGTGTATGAAGACAAAGGATTGCCATCCACACTGGCCAGGTACTTATTGTTAATCTGTCTTTTAGGTTTCTCTAGCAGATTCTTTTAATCTCCGCAACATTATGGAAGGGTACAATATTATAAAACTAAAACTCCTGCAATATTTTCATTTTCAGAATAAGAGTACCATTACTTATCATGAAACAACCCCAAAATGATTCCACGTTTCTATTATTTGGTTATTCAAAGTACTCTTTCTTTTTCTGAATACAGACTATATGTAACAAAATGAAACTTTGTATTCTAAAGCAATAAAAACCCTGGCCCGTGAAATAAACTGACTTCTCTAGTCACAAATTGCAATCACAGCTTGACAAATGAAGCTAAAAAGTTTGGTTTCCAGAATCTATTCTGGGGCTAATATACTCAAATTAATATAAAGTATTTGGAAAGTATTTATTTGGCAAGAAAGAATGGATATGACTTTTCTCCCCATGTAAATAAAAATGTCAGTCCCAGTTAGTCCTTATCTTGTATCTTGCATTGATACTTACCACTGCAAAATACCACTGGTCTCTACTGTACACTGTTTAAATGATTGGACTAGAAATAAATTACTAGAGAACTACATTCTGCATTTCTTCAAGTTTCTAGAGGTTTTTTTTAAAATGTCTGTATGTGCAGACTTAATGAAAACTTTGTTAAAGTGTTTGGGAAGTTTGCCAGTGATAACAAAGAGCCAATGATAGGGAATAGTTCAGAATAGCAAACATAACTGATGTTTATCACCTGGATTCTTAAAGGAAAAGGAATAACCTGCAGCTAGAGGCTCTCTTCAACATGACAGCAGGTAGCCAGCCACAAAGCCAAGTTACTAAGCAGAGTGTGCGATACCCTATAAGAATACTTCTTATGAACGGGGAATTTTCTCTTAGGGAGAGAAAAATCCTGCCTCCCAGCAATCACAAAGGAAAAAATAAAATAGAGGGAACAGTTCAGAGCCTCCTGGAGGAAGAGGAATACTGGAGAGTGGATAAATACTGTTTACTACCCAGCACATGATGGAAGGTATAATAGCTGGAGCAGGCTGATTGGGTTAGGAAGGATTTGGGGAAGAGTTCTTAAGCAGTTGAGTCTGTGCCAGTTATAATTTTAAGGCAAACCCAGAAGTGTCACAGGAATTGGTTGAATCACAATTTATCTTTGTACGAATAGGTACAATTAATGGTAGCTGTTATGGAGCAAAGGAGGGTCTTCAATACTTATTCCTTATCTAACTTCTCAGAACTTGGTTCACTTAATCCTGCTAGGGTCAGGATTTGATCCAAGGAAAGTTTTAATCATTCCAGGAGAAAGGTATACCATTACTAACTTATTTTTCATACTGTTTTGAAAAGAATGATTTCTCACAAGCAAGTGAAGTGGTTTACAATCTGAATCAAGTTAAGATGTGTTTAGTTTCAGTTGCATTAAATATTTTAGGTTAGTTATCCAAGAAATCTTCATCTTTTGACCTTTTCCAGTTTTCCTACCTTCTCCGTTCCTTCTTACTTGAACCTTGGGCCAGTTCTAATAAAATTTTACAAGAATTGAAAATAGTTTTTAGCTGTTATAAGCTTCACTAAAACAAATGTCTGAGGAGATAGACGGGAGAAACCTCAGGTACAGGAAAAGCTGCGAGTTTAACTACAATGCAAGAAAATGCATTGAGGAGATGGCAAATGATATCCATATGGTATATCAGGTTTCAAGACTTACACTGCTCACATAATATTTTATCTAAACTACTTGCAAATTAGCAGAAATATGAGTGCCTGATAATGTACAAAAGGAAAGAGCATAGATTAGGCTCCTCTAGCATAAACACTAAATGAGGCATGTGGGCAGTGATGAATACTTTTCTTTCAGCGAAAGATTACATTTTGAAAAAGAGCTACCTTGCTTAGAGGACACAATAACTGTGTCCCAATATGAGCATCCAATCACATTCCTGCAAGCAACTTTGCTTTTCAGTCTGTATTTTCTTCCTTCTTTTCCAGACTGACTATAGTAGGTATCAACATCTCCTTGATAAGAGTCCACAAAAGATGTCAAATGAGAAATACATTCCCCCTACCTACCTTCCTTCACCATGTGATTTTTGTGAGCTCTTCAAGGAGAAGTTTTCCTTCAGGAAGGACAATACCAGCTGCAAAAAAAACCCCACCCCTTTCTCTTCTACTTAAAAAAAAACCATGCGATAAAGTGCCTTGGGAGGACCACATGCAACTAAACAATATCCGTATTTTGACTGGATTAGCTAGCTTATTTCACTGGCTGAAAAATTTTGGGTAAAGTGAATTTAGACATTTCTGAATCCATTATGATGTAGCTAGCAGATCTGTTTTCTTATTGAAATTCTCTCATTTCCTTCTACAGAAGAATTATCAAAGACAGCTGCCCTTTATTTCTTCATATCATATGTATGAATTTTTTCAAGAGACAAAAAGAAAAGTGACTATTTCTGTAAGCAAAATCTGCCCTAGGAAAGATACTTATTTCTCTCTATAGCTAGTTGTACTGTTTTTCCTTCCCTCCAGTCCATTAGATACTCATGATCTGGGTGTTGTTTAAATGGTATCTTGATGTACTCTGATACTCTGAAAAAAATCTCAAGATTCCTTTTGGAACTACAACACAATGGCAGTTTGAGCAATCTTCTCAAACTCCTCCAGTATTTTTCCCTGGGCTCTTGCTTGGGATTATAGCTGTCAAGAAAATAACCTGGAGAGCAGGGAGCAGTATGGGTTTTGTTTGTTTCAGGTTTAAAGAAAAAAATCTTGGCATCTCTCCCAGCTAGTTCACATCACTCATTTCAAAACCTAAAAAATTAATCCCATCTCTATTTCTTTCAAGCTATACAGAAGCAATTTCAGAAATCTGAGCAGGGATCATACCCACACCCAGAAAGAGCTGTCTGTATTTAGTTCAGTTTTGCACTGAAGCAGAGCTATTCCATCTCTGCTCTACAGTAACCTTTATTTTTCAGAGTCCAGTATAATCACATGTGCCAAGCAATGAGGAAAAAAAAAAAATCCAAACCACAACTTGATATATCAGGGAATATTAGATAGGGTACAGAGGCACGAATATTTTCCTTGGAATTTAGGAAAGTCAATACATTGTTTTGTTGTCTTTTCCAGCAGTGTCCTTCAAAGCGGAGGTTGTTTCTTGTTTGCTTTCTTTTCCTCTGCTATTGGACATAGGCTTTCTCTTTCTACTGGGATGGAGAGATTTGAACAAGTCTAATGCTTGTTCCAAACGGGTCAGGTCCATAATATCTGAGGAAAGAAGCATTTTGCTGCCTCCCAATCTTGTTTGCAACAACGGGATGTGGTACTACAAGCAACAGTTCCAACCATGAATAACAAACATAATTTAGATTACTGCATGACAGCACAATATGCATCAATAGATAATTGTCTGTTTAACAATTTGCTAAATTAATAGAATCAGTCCATATGCTGAACTACCTTATCCAGTCTTTTGTCCAGTGTGTAAAGATTATTTTTTTTCCCCATTAAGAACTTAGTGATGTAGAAAAATCACATTATCCAGACACCAGTTACTTATTGTTGTATCATGCCTGATTGATGGGTTTTATTTTACTATCATCAGATTAGATATGAGGTGAGATAAATTTAAGAGAGGCATGGGAACTCTCTTGTTTTGGTGTCATGTGCCTACTAAGACTACACTTGAGAGCCTAATGAGGTTAATTCGCAGCAAGGTGCAACAGTAGCTTAGTAATTATCTTAAAGGCTTGCTACCTCTTTGCTGTGAATTTGTAATGAAAGTATTCTGCCAACTTCCAGAGACAGGTAAACAACTTGTATACAAATTGATTAGCAGCTGGGAGATGGTACCACCTAGAATAAATAGATGAATGAGTTTTGTTTCCATGTATAATCAAGTTAATGACAGCCATTTTTTATACAGGATTTTGACTTCTTTGACACCATTTAGACTGTTTGCTGCAGTTCTCTTGCCTAGACAGAAAGCAAGCAAGCGATTATCCAGAGCAACTGTCATTCTTCAGGCTTTCAGTAGATTACTGACATAATATGGAATATGAACCTTTCCTGGTAAAGGCTCATCAAACAAGTCAGAAAAGACTGCAAAGTATATCTGCAGGCAGGTTCACTGACAGATCATCCAGTTTGCTTATCTTCTGCTCTCTTCCTCCC
>NW_008824235.1:841687-856984 GCF_000699105.1 Pygoscelis adeliae | reverse complement strand
ATCTGTACTTCACTGTACTTAGTTTCTCTGAGGACTTCCTATAGAAGAAACAGAAGTGCTGTAACAACTGCCAGTGACTTGAAAAGGAGTTCAGGTAAGAGAAGAGTCAGCATTTTAACTCCCGATAACATTTGCTGTGTGCATTTTGTGACATGCAAAGTGACTTGCAATAGGACTTTGACTTTTTGGAGTTCAGTTGTTTGACAGACAGTTATTGGTCTAAGAAATGATTAGAAATGATCACACTAGCTGGGCATCATCACAGTAACATTAATGTGGGATATATTTTTGTATTGTAAAAATAGTCTGCAATTCTGCATTTCAGAAATAAATCTTTTAACAGCATATATTGGAATGTGTAAAATTTCTCCCTCGTTCCCTATTTCTTGATCTCTGGAAGTTGTGCTAATACGGCAACTGGTGAACATAATTTGAGCAGTAGAAAAAAAAAAAAATCTGTTTTAAGACTAGGACACTAGGAAGTGAATCATTCCAATGATAAAATATTAAGACATATTTTGCAGCCCGTGCAACAATGTTAACACAACAAAGTTAACACATAGCCTTCTATTTGCATAAAATTTAGGGAAAATAGGAAGACGTACTTGAAGAGATGCATAATAGTGAATGCATTTTGTATGCAAATCTACAACACACGTCTCTGTTGAAGTTAAATGTCGCTTTAACCAGTTTCACAGTGTTGGAAGTATCATTCAAATTAGAGTTTATACATGGCACAGTTGGCTTTCAAGGAATATCCAGTTTATTCTGCAGTTGTGTGATGAAAAGGGCCACGACCTCATCCGTGCTTTGGACCTTCTGATGTATTTTAAGATGTTTTGCACTCTGAGGTGAAGTAGTAGATTCTAATACCATTAAATGCGCTGACTTTCTCCTGTTGCCAAGTTGGAGAGGAGAGAGACTTTTTTCTGCAGGCATTTTTTCCCTAGGGCCTCCCTTAAGGCAAGTTTTTACCTGGTTTCCATTTTGTAACATAGGAAAAACAACTATGTTTTGACATTCAGGACATTCAAATACAGTCATGTAAAAAGAAAGGTGCATTTTAAATTTATAGGATCTTTAGTTATAGAATATAATCAAATGATCAGCTGAGTTATACAACGACTGTATTAGTATTTCTTTATAATTATTTTTTCACAAAGAATTCACTTTAACAGAAAATGGTTGAACCCCTATGCAAATGGTCTATACACAAAACTTTCTCATTTTCTTGCTTATTCAAGTTTATTTTTAATCAGCCCTTAAAGGTTTTTTAAGTAGTGTGGTTTATATTCTTTACCTCATATAGGACTGGGAAGGGGAGGGTTGTTTTGTTTTCAGTCTGCAAACACACCTGGAATGAGGAATGAAGTCCAATCAGTGTTCTTCTAAAAAATATTCCTTTTAGGATTCAGTGCTGCTGCCAACAAAATTAAGGGCCAAAGTTCTTTTGCATTAACCTAATCTTGCAGTATTTGCACTGTGAATAATGCACACAATTTTCTGATTGCTGTTGATTATTTTTTAAATGCCAAGAAAAAAAATTTCTATTAGCATATATTGATCACCATGTTTTATAAAAAGGTAAAATGTATAATTTTATTCCACCAATGCCCTGGTTTTTAAATTATTAGGAATTTCACTGGACTCTTTTTAGTTCTAATCCTAAATCAAATGCGAACGGTACAGAGCAACTTGCATTTGGGCAGTCATACACATGTTCAGAGAGAATTGTCAGATGTTTCTAGCATACCCTTATCTAATCTGTAGTGCTTTCAATACATTCAACTGAAGATCCAAAGACCTTTACTCCTCACTGCTCACACTTTATTGTCCTAAGGATTCTTCTCTTGATTGCTGTTACCCCACAATTGAACACAGCTCTGAATGACAGCCTCATTATCTAAAGTTTGTTGCAGGACACAAAATCAAACTCAGAGTTATAATGGGAATACATGCCCAGCAATACATTTTGTCCTAGTTAGTAACAAATGCTAAAATAATGCGATAGAATAGTACTAGTTAATTCCCTGTGTTAGCTGCAGTCTTAAATCAGATTTGTCTTAAGGTCAGCTTCCTGTAGCAGTTAACTTTCCTAGCTCTTAGAAGTATTACACAGCAAGTTCAATTAAAAACCCACTGCAACTGAATATGAACTTTCAAACACTTCATTTTAAATTATGAAAGCTGGATTTTTTTCCTATCAAATGGCTGTTACTTCTTCCTTTCCTACAAATTTTTATGTGCTATGAATTAAAAAAAGAGGAAAATGATGCCATCTTGCCATTTTTTTCTGATCAGGAGTATCCTTGCACAGAAGATTATCAAACACCTTGCTACTTCTGTTGTTTTAATGCAAGCCAAGTTATATAGGGAAAAATAACAATGATAATGAATTTTGAGAAAATAATTTAGAGAATTCTATCTTATTTTCTTTTCTAAATGTACACTCTACACTTCAAGGAGGGAATACATAGTTTTTCAGACTCATGTTTCTAACAGAAGTCTGAGTTTTTTGTCGTTTTTTTAGCAGAATTCTCCCACTGCTGTTCGTATCAGATGTTCCTTCAACAGAGCTGGCTGGAAGACTGTTTGACACAACAAGCTAGTGTGAAAAAGTCTTATCCGTCCATGGGGATCAATACAGGCTACTTATTTCTTTCTAGATGTTTTTATTAATGTTTCCTAATGAGGTCATCAAAGTACCTCTAACTTAAACTGCTGACTTGCAACTATGGTCATCTTTATTCTGGAATTTTTACTTTTTTTCTGACAAATATTTTTGCAGCAAAGTAAATCTCTTTCTGAAAACAGGTGTTTAAACTTGTGCTTCTGTGCACTTTGTGTCTGTTTTTCTATACTTTGGTTAAATGTTAAAAGTTTCTTTTGGAAATGAATACACAGACTTAAGCAGTATTTTTGACTGCTATTGATGTTAACTTTACTCAAACTTGAATCTTTAAAGCCACTCTGTTTCTCATGTTCCCTTTTTCCCTATTATTAATTATTTTTATAATGCTTTTTTCTCTTTGCCATGTAAGAAAAATAAACAGGCAACAGAACCTCTCTGTTCTGCTGCTCATATGCTGAACACATACAGCCTTTATGCATTATGACTGGGACATAAAATCCAGCTGGTGTTGATTTCAATAAGGAGACATTAATCAACCATCCTTCCTCTTTAATAAAATTGCAAAAGAATGCTCCCAATTGTATTGACACTGAAGATGTCTCCAAAACAATGAAACTGTAATAAGATAGCAAAAATAGCTGTGCCTTTATGAATGCATTTTTTAAACGCATAAACTTTTAACAGTTGAATGTTCTTTGGCATTGTGTAGCATAGCAAGATTGACAATGAAGAGACAGATGCAGTGATATGCGATGCATGCTGATAAAAAGCTCTCATATAAAAGTACATAGAAGATTTAGCTTCACATATACTAGTATAATTTTTTTCTTGTGAAAATCATACTAACCTGTAATGTTTATTCTCTTTTGCTCTCCTTTTTTTATTATTTTGTAAGGTCACAATTTCAAAAACTCAGACTAGATGAAGTATGAGAAACAACTGTGGGGAATAATAATGAAATAGCAGGGTACATGCTAAGTGATCTTTTGTGCCTTTTCAGTATCTGATTCCAGAACCTAGTTCACAATAATAATGCTGAACAACTATGTTTGGGTGCAGCATAAAAACCAAGATTAGTACAAGGAAAACTATCAAGAACAGGTATGTCGCTTAACTGTGGTAGGTTAATGTTTCCATCTCAAATACATTTTTTTTTAATGAGATGGATTAATGATTGTCAGGGAGGGAAAAATAAATTAATTTTGCTGCTGAAGTTGAGATCTTTCCTCTAGTAAACTCTGACAGTAAACAGTCAATGCATAAACCATAAGTAAAGTATGACCCACAGCTTGTAAATCCAGTTGGTTTTATTGTCTCATTTTCTCTTCCTTTTCCTACCAGTTTCCTTTTTTCAGAGTCCTGTCTACTCTCTGTTTTTTTTTTAATATACATACTTCCATAAGAATTCCTTTCTTCTTACCTTAATTTATGGTTCTAAACCTAAAAATAATCTTCTAAGTCCCACTCGTTTGAATCGAACAACTTACATCATTGACATTGAAGCTAACACTAAGAAAATTGTTCATTTGCATTTCATGTAGAGAAGCCAATCCTGCATTCCTTAGGCATCTGTTGACCAAAGGGTGGTATCAGTTAGACCAAGGATCATGCCAAAACTGGAGTAATTTCCTTCTTGTGAAAGAGGTAAATAAAATCCCACTGTACAATGTGATTCCACCCTATGATTTCTGTCAAACTACAGCTGATTAAAGCAGCTCCTGCAATCTTAAGTCTGTTTCTTGCCTCTCCCTCCATCTCTCCCAGTTGCAGTTTGTTCTCTTTAGTTGTCCTAATCAGTCATTTTTAAGACCCTGCTCTCAAATACGTAAATGAAAAAGCACAAATGAACCCTGTATTTCTAGGTTTTTCTATTCAACACAGAAAATCTGTATATAAACTTGTAAAGAGGCCACACAAACACCTCAGCATAATTAAATGTGAGGGAGCAAGTGTTTAAGAGTGAAGGGCAGTAATCCTTTAAAATGTTTTTGTAATCAGAAATTATTGTAGGAATCACATAATTTTCTTTGACCCTTTGTGCATAACATAAATTACAGGCAAGCAGCCTTTATTGGGGGAGTTTCACTTTGTTTTGTTTCCTTTCAGTTCTCACATTAATACAGGAAAAATGTATCCACGTGGTATCCATTTCAGCATTATTTACTATAACTAATCCCAAGTGTGCAATACTTCCAGCTAATGAGCACTATAGATTAAAGGCAGATGTTTGCTGTAACCGTGAAGTTGGCATTCATCTCATAGCAACATGTTTAATCTGTGCTGTATGTTTACTTGTTGGTATGTTGGTTGTCAAGTAGTTGTAGTTCTCTTCTGCTGTAGTTAAAATAAAAGAAGATGCCTCCATCTTGTGCCCTTCAGACATACAGAAAATGGAACCTGGTAGTGTTCCTCAGTTTCACGCATGAGCAGAGAACACAAGGAGGTCTGATTGTCCAGAAGCTACCTGAGGCTGCAAATCAACAGGAATTTGATTTTGGACAAAACCACGATACTTGTAAAACTGGGGAAGTGAGCCGACAAGTTTAACTTCAGAACCTGTTGAGCTCTTCCATTGCAACACTTGCAGAGCAAAAGTTCCAACCCATCTCTCTGCTGTTTTAACTCAGGTGTGATGTTGCTACGTGCTAGTCTTCTACAGCAAATTGAGAAGTGGGTATATCCATGTCTACTTGGAATAAACAGGTACTGAGTGACAGTTATCTTTTCGTCTCTACTAGTTCTTGTCATCTGACCATGCACGAGATGGTTTGGTGCTATGATCTTCACCCAGAGATTAGCTCTATGCAATGTTGGATGCTTAGAAGTTGGACTGTGCTGTGTTGTGCAAGCACAAGATGGGGGTGGGTGGGAACCCCAGAGAAACAAGATATCAGAAAGGACTAACAAAAGAAGGGTTAATATTTAATGATATCTAACAGAAGAATAGGGAGTAAAATAAATAAGAATAAAACAATTTGTGATCATTTAAATAAGTGAGCAGCAACAAACTAAAGGGAAAAGATACAGAACTGTTCTCAGAGAAACAATTAGCAAAACTAAGATATTAAATGAACAAAAGAAAAACAACTTCTATAGAGAAGAATGATTCAGAATTATTTTAAGTTAGAGACAGAAGCAGTGAGAGAAATTATTAGAGAAAAATACTCTCGGAGCTAATATTAAGGAAACAGACTTTTAGGGAAGTTAATTTTATCTGCTGACATTGGTGAATATGATTGCATTGCCCTAGCAGACATCCTTTAGCTTCATTAAGCTAGAGAAGAGAGAGTGCAGTGGGATGGTAGGAGGTTTTTCCAGGGGCATTATTGCTTTGTATTGTTAATATCGGCCATATACTACTGTAAAATGACTTGCCATATTGATACATTAGTTTTTCCTGAATATCAAAAGCTCTGTCGTTCTAAATGTCAAAAGCTGAAAGGCTCTGAAAGGATGTCTTCCTTCAGAGTGAACTAAGGATCTTACAATACAATAGGAACAAAAATTGTAAGTTTAGGAAGATTAGCTAAGGTTCTTCATGTTGTCTTAGGCACAACATGAAAAATGACTCTTGGAAAAGTATTTTTTAAGTAGAGAAGGATGAGTCTTTCCACTTACTAGGAAGTGGAAAGGTTTACCGGGACTAGAGAGCTTATGGTAAACAGAGTACGAAGTTCTAGATGATTCACAAAAGGAGTAAGAAGATGGGAAGAAGAGCAGAGTTTTCTTCACCTGTAGGGAGTATATAAGAAATTTTACAGTAAAATGGGCAATTAAAACAAAAAGCTCATGTAGAACATGTTTGGCTTCAAGAGGATCGTTATGAATAAAGCACGGCTGGGTTATCATGACATAAGGAGTTGCTGGTTCGTGCAAGATGCGGTAACAGCAACATATAAATTTATTTGTAGACTGTTGGAAATGTGAGAAAATATTTATTCACACTTCCCTTATTTAGTAGTAAGACTAGCTTCAGAGCTGACATTTTTAAAGGGTAGCGATAAAAATTATGAAAGATTCAGCAGTAAATGAAAAATATTTTGTCTTTAGCACTGTGGTCTCATGTTGCATCCATCTCAATTGGTGGGGACACCCCTGGGGTGTTCCCTTCTGTTACTAAAACCTGAACCATCCGAATGGGGAGGAAAGCAGAGACTCACCTGAAGCCACGCCAGCTGCTACATCCCATCAAAAAATTAGGGGAGAAAATACACAGCAGTGAGTGCAAAGTAGAAAGCAGGACAGCTCTACTCCATAAAAAGGGAATGAAAAGTCAGTAGAATAAAATCTGTCCAAGGAAAGGACAAATATATTAAGTAAGGAAAACAATTTGGCATTTCTTTTGGGAAATGGGAAGACAACTAGAAAAAAAGCAATTTATAAAAAACATTTTAAATGCCAAATTTCAGTCATCTTTGTGTATTTCGGGTATGGTCTTTATGAAAACTTCACACTGACTTTGAGATTGCTAAGAAGTATGCACAATTGACAAAAAGTATACACAATTCTTACAAAAATTTTTGTATTTAGAGAGTATTGTCACCATCTTAACTCAGCATTAGCTGTAGTTGCCCTTTCTCTCACACTAGTTTTGGAGGTGATCCTGATTATTAGGTGGGGAATAAAGGAAGGGAAACATAGTGCTGAATTGTTCATTTTGTTTCCACAGCTAAGACATGCCTTAGAAATTTCAAGTGACAGGCAGGAAAGGAGATTGATAGCAGATGGGCATTTTATTGTTTTGATGTTTGCTTTAGTAACTTTATTCCCAGTTTTGTAATTGAGACAATCTTTCGTTTGGTAGAACAAAAATTATGTTTTCTCTCGTTTATTGACATGGATAGGATGGGCTACTCAGAGGTAGGTATCCAAATAAGCGATGAATACCAGAAATTCACTCCACCCACACGTGTGGGAGTGTGAAAGTATGTATTTGTTACTCAGCTATAAGGATCAATTTGTGAGCTGATATAAGGAAGTATTAGCATGCAAAAATAAATTTACTTGCTAGGTATTAACCAGCAAGAAACGGGTGGTTTGAGAAACACCTTATTACAGAAGGCTAGTCACTGATTAGTCATTACTAATGCCATTATCAAAGTTAAACAAAGTCAAATTTCCTCCCTTCATGTCCTTATATGAAGGGAGGCTACAAGTTCCAGCACCCAGAAAAACAAATACCTGTTGTCTTTGGTACAGCTATAATATACTGCTGTGTTTTGCCCAGCAACGTGTTGCATTAGCCTAGTTCTGTGAATTGTTTGCCCTTTATTCAATGGATAAGCACCCATGACTTTTTTGAGAGTAATATAATAGTAACATCAACTATCACAGATTAGAAGTTATTACTTTCAAAGGGATGCTTAGGCTCCATTTTGAGATGTGCTGAAGGTTAAATAGTCACTAGGGGGATGTAGGAGTTCTGGATAGAGTTAGGGTTCCTCTTGAACGAGTTTTTATCACTCTATTAAAATGCTGCTTCATCAATAGCAATTTTTGAAATTTCAAGTAAAGTATTGTACTCCGTGTAATTATATATAAGCTTAAAATGCACTCTGTGGCATTTCTTTTAAAAGCTCAGCTGGGCTTTTTGCCTGACCAGTTTCAGATTAGTTTTAAGCAATAGCTATTTCAGAGATAGTCCCACATATGGTCCAAATTCTGGGAAATGTTTACTCCTTTAACTTATTGTTCTTTGTTTTCATGAAAAGCATCTGAAGATCATTGTCACGAACAGTTAACAGCAATGCCAACTGCATCCGGTAAGGAGAAGCCAGTTCTTAACATCAACCTGTGGCAGATAGACAGCACTGACCAAGAGACTGCCTTGTCCATAACTAAAGGCAGATCTATGGGACTGCTGAAGGCATGGGCATGAAAGACCACAGTTTAGTTTCGTAAGAGTTACAATTCCAAGACAGACAATATATTAACTTGAGAGAGTTCAGTACTGTATCAGTCATAGGTGGATTTTTAGACACGTTTTAATGTTCTCCAGATTGTACAAGTTCCTTGCACCTGTTACTTTATTTTATATAATGCACTATTACCTTTTAGACAAGAGTTGAATTTTACCTGCAACATCAAAGTCCATTTACAAGCTGTCTACACACTGAGCTGTTTTTCATTCTAAAGCATAAAGAAGGATTACTATGAAAGGACAAACCCAGTAATAATGATGTGAGATATCTACCAAGAAAATGGAAAAAAAGTCTGAGTTCGAAATGTTTGGCAGAGAATAACAGACAAGCCTCATGGTCTGGTAGCTATGGAAATGCATGAACTTGTGTCTGGTGAAAGCACTTCAAGACTTATGAATGTGTTCCTAAATCACATATATCAATTGTCAACTATGAAATAATTCTATAGTTCATTTCTCACTCCTGTAATTCAAGAAAAGTACCTAAGAAGCTTAGAGGAAAACATGGAAGTTAATTCAAATATCTGAACAAGTCTGTTCAAAGTCTCTATTTGCAGACGCTAACTCAGGGGTTTGTTTTCAATTAAAAGGTGGTGTTCTCTTCTCCTTGCTTAAGGTACCTGTTTATGCCAGCTCTGAAGAAGTCTGCACCAGAATCTGGCAACCATCAATCCCAAACTCCAAAGTGATGCTTTCTCTTATTGTCTTACCTAAAAAGATAAATTCTTTGTCTGGAATTTACTGAGGATTCTTAGCCTTAGGTGGAACAGCCACTGGAAGAGATTAATGGCACCTTCTGCCTTCCAGACCTGTATATTCTAGGACAGAGGGCGTATATAAAAATATTTACAGTGTTGAACGTCTGTAAAACCCACATTTTTTCTATGAAAAATGAATAAGCAAGAAATGTGTCATGATTTTTGTAGTATTAACGACCCCTGACGGAGACAAGTGGTTTTAAAAATGATGGTAGTACAGCTGACTACAAGAGAAGAGAGTTCGTTTCTACAGAACACAAATAATGTAGATAATTAATTACACTCCAGACTTTCAACTACAGTGTAGTTGTAATTGGATGTTTATTCCCTCTCCTACAGATCACAAATACATATTGTAAAACATGGCTTTATTTCTTTTCCAGTATTAGGTTCTTTGTTTCAATATTAACCTTGTGCTGTCTTCAGCTTTCGTATCCTTCTTCTAGCCTTCTACCGGTATCACCAAATTTCTTCTCCTTTGTAACTTTTCAGTTTTACGTTATATGTGGAAAATAATCCAAGGGTTTTTAACATGCATATTAAACGCATGCATCACTTATCTTGTCTTAGAGATACATTTCACCAAGACTGTGATTTATATCTAATGTGAGTAAGTAAAACTCATCCTTAACTGCACATGCATCTACATCCAATCTTGCATAAAGTAGAATGAAGTATTACATATGGAAAAGAAGCAAAGGAAAATAGAGGAAAGTCTGGATTACGACACATGCATATAAAATATTGATTTGGCCTTGACTAAAGGCCTCAAATAATTCTTGGCTTTTTTGAGGCCTTGCCTAGGCTATTTTTCTAAACAGCTTTGAAGATTTTAGTTTCCAATTTACCTGGTGATAGATGCTGTAGTGTTTATGTCAAGGGACTAGAGATTCTTGCAGAGCTCAATCTTCTTCCTAACATTTCATCTAAGAGAAGCCCTAAAAGCAAAGGCTTTAAGTGGATTTTTTTTTCTATTGAGAGATTTTATTCTTGTATAAATGTTTTATTAATCTATTATAATATTAATCTCTCTGAAATCCACAGGAAAAATCCTTGCGAGTTCAATGAGAGCTGACTTGAAATTTTACTTTGGTTTAGGCACCCTTGAGTACATTTTTTGTTGCATCGTTTTAAAATACTAGACAGTTTTAAAAACTGATGTCCACGTGTAGTGTAGATGGTAGAGTAATGATTTCTTTTATTCTTTCTGTCTTAAGCTAACGGCATGGTTCGTTTTTAGGCTGTGTTATTGTTCTAGGTTTTTGTCACGGAGTAAGCAACTTGGACCATTTCAAATAATTTCATAAGTAGACTTTCTGCCACACTTCAAAGGATAACTGGCTCAGAAAAAAAGCAATGATACTAAGCATTTTGCACTCTTGCTCTCTGCAAAGAATACTACATATTAGCCTTTTGTTTTTAATGAAAATTCTCTATTGCTTCTTGCTTTTCTCAAAACTTTACAATGAAATGTCCGAAGTCTGTTTCTTTCTCTTGGCTTTGTAGATGCGAGGTATATAATCAGCATTAGTCTGTGAGAAGTTCTGCATGAAAAACTGCTTTTCTATTTTGGAATTATCTTGTAATGGTGGCTACAGTACTTTTAACGTTACATACTTCCACAAAAAAAACTTCAGGGATACAGAGACTGACCCCCTTTGGGATGGAAATTCTATGAGGTGTGGCATAGAAGACCTTCCTCTTAAGATATATTGCTAGTTGATACCAATCTCATGCTCAGGTTTACAATGATCAACAGTAAATCAGTCACCTCCATCACCACCCACACTTGAGCATTGTCGATGCCCTGTTTTTCTCATCTGTCTGACGCTGTTTTCCTCAGGCCCTGAATGGAGCTTAACAACTCAGTAATTAAGACACCTGGATAAAATTGAGTATCCTATGACACCTACCGAATCAAAGTAATGTAATAGTTCTTTCTGCACTTAAATTTCTACAATGATGAAAAAAACTCAGTAACAACGTAATAATGAGGAAAAACAGTACCAAGTATCCAGCAAGATTCCTTTCATAAGCGGGAACATAAGAGGAACACAAGAAATATTGTGATTTTGAGTCAATAACCCTTTACATCTTTGAAACACAACTGCATTCCCAGTTAATCAAACCAGAAAAGATACCTTTTTCTCATGTTCTTCCCTCTCTCCCAACCCACTCCGTATCAGATCTTCTAATGTATATAAGCCTTTGTTATATGTTCTCAGTAAATGCTGTCTCCAAAGAGGTTTTGGTCAACTGTCAAACAAAAGTGAAAATTCAGGTAACATCATGTTATGTAGTTGCCTTCAAGAGACCAACATCTGCTCTGATGATCTGACTGACAGTTACCCTGTTACCTGGTTGGTTAAGTTTATAGAAGACAAGGCATCTAGCTGTCTGGGTACCCAGGCCCTCTTGGCCTTTGCCATCTTTGATATGGAAACTGATCACACTGCTAATGATGTCCTTCCCTTGATTGAAATACAGAGCTTTTTTTACATCCTCCTAGGATCATTAAGATCAATGTGGGGATGTGATTTTTGTTTTCAATGTGGCAATTTACAGTTCTCCGGCAAAGTAAGGAAAACTTAAAATGGGGACATACACTTTACCACCATGACAATATTAAAAGGCCTAGAAGTTAAATATGAAATTGGGAGCGGAATTGTCCCTGGCAGCGTTTCTTCATAAGAAAGACTGAATGGGGGTTGCTTTGGTTTCTCATTTATTTAACATCCTTGCAGAGTAATGCTAGCTAGCTTTTGGTCTATGTGACAGGTGAGACAGTGCTCAGTAGGGAGTTGAAACTTCTCAGGTTTTGTAGTTGGTGCAATCCTTTAATCTTTGTTCCTTCTAGTTAACTTTTTTTCTGGTAAATCAGTCTAAGTGACTAACATTTACTCTTTGATCTTGGCATAGCTCCAGATTGAAATGAATGCTGATTCCATTGCTTTTGCTCATCCTCTATTATGTCCGCTCGGGCTTCAACATCTGTTTACATGACTGACATCTACAACCTCAAACCAATCCATTCATGTAAGGAGCCAAGGTGCAAGCATGTGTTTATGAATGCCATTTTGTTCTCTCTTGAGTATACTCTCTTAATTTCCTGTGTGCCTGGTTCTTTGCTCGACTTTTCTGCAACACTCCAGAATGATAGCTCCAGTAACAACCTGATTTTGTCCACTTCAGGTTTTGGGGGATCTAGACTACGGAGGAAGTCACTGTTTTATTCTTTTTGCTCCTAGCCTTTTGCTCCTGGATCACACCAATTAACAATCAAGATGAAGAGGTACTAATGCTAGAGTTCATATATTTTTGCTCTACTTTTCCTCTCAAATACTGTTTTCATTCCATCCCTAGGTTGCCACTGTTGATGGAAAAAAATGACAGTAGAAGAAAGAAATCATATTTTCTTCTATCCCCTTCAAATAATATGCATCAAATTTGTCAAAAATAGGCTTGCTCTACATTCCTTTTATTTAAGCATCACAACACAGATTATGTCAAAAATGTATCTCAGGGGATATATGAAGCTTCCTACCTACTGAGTATTTTTTCTTGTATTACAGAATGTCTCACTTTAAGAAAAAAATTTGCATGCAGAAGGGATTTTGAAAAATGTCCTTTACTGAGGTAATATATGCTATACTTATATTTTTATTGCATTTAAAATGGTATAACTTGATTTTGGACAAAATCTACCCTGACTTCATCAAACATACTTGACTTCAGAAAAACCTGGTAACTGAAAAAACACCCCTGTATCATATTTTTTTTTTTTCATTTCTCTGAAATGAAAAAGAATCTGCTATGGTACTGTAAAAGTATTTTGAAGTGTCCTTAATTTTACTTGCTTTCTGAATCACCTTTGAAAAACTAAAGATAACATGTATTTCGATAGCCAACATGTTTTCTGTTTGTCTAGCGTGTGCTCCGCTTTGCTGCTGTGACCGACCTACCGACCTTTATTAGAGTTTTAGTAAAATTCTACTGAGGCTAAGTTTTGGGAAACATAAAACATGTAAGGGAGTCCATGACTTTACAAATACATAAATGTATTTTTAATAGGTAGATCAAAACTTTTGAGACTCCATCTAGTAACCAGACTGCAGCTGAGCTTGTCTAATCAAAATAAAACGGGTACACTTACTGAACAAGTTTGAGTACTTGTTTACGACATACAACAAAGGCCAACTTCGGATGTATGTTATGAAATGTCAAACACATAAAGATGCTTCCTGACATTGAGATGAACTGTAGTTTTGCCTAAGAAAGCAGTGCACGAACTGCCTTGTTGCTTGATAAACCAATCACACAAACATGAAAAACAGGCAATCAAAGTCTAAACGTTTAACACAATTAACAATTCAAACTTGTGATAGACTAATCTGTGTTTTTATTTCTGAGAAACTACTAAAAAACTTGGTAGGTGCTTGGTAGCAATTTACTTTTATTTTTCTTCCATGATTGCATAGTATTCATACATTATCTCTCTTCCCATCCTTCCTGTCATGGTTTTTGACAGGCACAAATGGCTAAGGAGATGCATGCAATGCAGTTGTCAGCTCCAACAAGATGCTGCGGAAGTCTGTACGGGAATAGCTGTCAGTAACAACAGCAGCAAAAAAAAAAAAAGTTCATTTGTGCGTTAACCAGTCATGGATCAGCTGTGAATGAAATAGGAGTCTTTTGCTCAAATTCATTAGATACTCCTTCAACTGTCTTAATATTGCAGTAAAGACAGGTTTATTAGGGTGTGGTTTTTGGTTTTGTTTTTTTGTGGTGGGTTTTGGGGTGGTTGGGGTTTTTTTTCAGAAAAATGTTTAAGACTTATTTTCTGGATGCTGAAAACAATTCCTGGCTGTGTTGTTATTTAGAATATAATTCACATACAACTTCTGCCAAAGTGTTTTTCATTTTCTTCCTTCTCAGAATTTCACTTCTATTTATCTTTTGGAATTTAGCTGGTATGATTCTACCACAGTCACAACTTCCCATACAATGATCCTTTGCAACTGCTTCATAGCCTGTTAGTTTGCTAGTAAAGTTTACAAATAACTGAAACCGTGTAAGAAGTTAGCATTTGCTTCCTTTGCGGGAGAGAATGAACTGATAGAAAATTTCAGAAGCCTTATAATAATATCTAGAGCAGACAAATTTACTACTAATTTGCTTTGTTTTTGTGTACATATTTTGGAGAGGTTTTTTAGTTTAGTAGTGAATGGAAAAGGCAGCCACACTGATTAACTTTTTACATAATTCACATCAATGCATGTAGTTATCTGGGGCTTACTGATTTAAAAAGCTGCCTGCTCTTGACTTCTACCCTTCATGGTTTTTTCCATCATGATCTTTCCACTCCTAACTGTAAATTGCCACCCCGTTTTCCATCTTGCCTTTAAAAAAGAAAATGCCCACTGCAGATGAAACACCTTTGCTTTGATTTCAGTGACATGTTTTGTTCTGCTCTCTAAATGGCCATTCTTGAGGTTTGTCTATTGATTAATGAAAAATGAAAGGCATCTTTCACCGTGCTGTGAAAAAAATCAGGCAGAGTAACAACGGATGAGTTTCCTGCCTTTCCAAAGACTCTACATGCCCCCTTACTGGCAGTATCATGACAGAAGGCCACCAGGAATAAAAGAAATATGGCAGGCATTAATTCCTTGCCTTTCTACAGGAAATACATTGTCTCTAACTAGATAGAGATATATATTTGTAGATCAAATGTATCGATCTACAGTTCTGGTGTTTCTAAAACACATTTTAATTGGGATTGTATGCCACAGCCAGTATCTTCAAAGTCAGAACGATGTTACGTATCTGTACGGTACCAAAATACTTCTATTCTTCATTGTAGATTTATCCAAGACCCATGGAAGTGTCTCCATTGATTTTTTTTTCCCCTCAATATTACCTTGAGGAATGCTGAGCTACTAACTTGCATTCCCCACTTTCTCAACTACTGCCTACTCTTCACGATT
>NW_008824235.1:837151-840440 GCF_000699105.1 Pygoscelis adeliae | reverse complement strand
GGAGACGAGGGGAGGGCTCCGGCGGGGGGGCCACCCCCCCCCGCCGGTCGAGGCTTGTCTGCCTCGCAGGTCTCACCTGCGGGAAGCGGCAGCGCCCGTGGTTTTTGGTGGGGCGTACCTGTCCGTCGCCTCAGTGTCGGTGCTCCTTAACGGCGCGGTGCGGAACTTGGCGATGGGCGCAGCTTGCAGCGGTTTTCTGCTCTAACTTCAAAACCGCAAGGACTTGGGGATTGTAGAGATGTGATATGCCATGGTTTAGGGTTTTTTGAATTTCAAGTAGCTGAAAATAATCAAATGCCTTTCATTCTGTTTTTCTCTTAGCAAGTACAGTAAAGCCATTATCTGAGACAAGGTTTTGTTTTTCTTCTGAGGGCTTAGCCGTGGCTGCTCGGCGGTGTGGGGAGGCGAGCCGAGCGGAGCTCGCCGCTGAGGCTGATGAACGCACAATTATTTTACAAGGGAGGATCTTCTACTCGTAGACGAACCCAAACCACCAAGTTAATTTTAACTCCGTGGAGCACCGGGGTGTTGGGAGGGTGGAGTACTGGAGTAGTTTGTCGGATCATCATGTGAATAGAAAACTGAAATCTGAGCAAGGACTGCAGCCGCTGGCTTGAAGTCGGGCGAGGGAGATTCAGGGAGAAATTCTCAGTTTAAGGGGGTCTGAAAGTTGTATGCTAGTTCTCTGGAGGAATATGGAGAAGTATGTTGCTCATTTAATGTCACCGTCCTTGTCATTTATTGAAAGTCACCGAGAGTCAGTCAAAGGCCTGTAAAGGTTAATTGTATTCTTCATACAAAGGAATTTGCCCCCTTCCAAAGAACTAGATTTCTGAGGTCTTTTTTGAACTTGAGACAGTCATTATATTTCTCATTTAAATACCATGCAACTCTCACATTTTTAAATTTTCAGTTCCTACAGTTGCATTGCAGTTGCAAGTTTTTAAAAAGTCATCTTTATGTAGACGTAACTAAAAGATGTTAAAAAAACTAATAAATTGGAAAGCAAGCCATACATGAAGGTGATTATGAAGGTGCTTTGAATATGTTTAGATACATATAAAATGTTTTAGCAATATATTTGGCTTACTCAGTATAAATATAAATAAGCAACCATTTTTACATTTTATGTGAATAACTATGAAACTGTCCTTTTAGAAATACTTTTATCTCTTCTGTGATTTTCTTCCCCTGCATGTTAGACTAACGTAACTTTAGACATACCTGTCAATTGTTGTAGTGATAAGCAATACTTCAGAGCTTCAAACCTCTGCCACTTATGACGATAATCAAAATAAGACAAAATAATTCAACCGAGGGGAAAAAAAATATCTCTTTGAAGGTCAAGCTTCTATTTTTATAGAAGCTTGAACAGAGAAGTTGCCTCATTGTTATAGATTTGCTTGATCGATTTGTTGTGTAGTAGTATTTCAGGAACAACCTCTGATATTTGGAGATTATCCACATGCACTCAGGAAAAAGAACAACAAAATAGTGGGGGGAAAAAGGGCAATAATTTCATGATTATTAGCCTTATGCTTTTTGGTACGCGTTTTATTTTTAAGTGTATGGTTCTGTTAGCGATTATAGGCCTCCTTAAAGGCATATATTTACATGAAGAGGTTGAATAGAGTGAGTGATTTATGGATTAAAAGCCTAGGAATTATGGCACAGTGTGGAAGGATGCAAGGGAGCAGTTTGGTTTGTGCTTTGAACAGAGCTACAGTGGCAGGGATATCAGTGAAAAGAGCCTGGAAATAAGCAGAAGCAAGTACAAATCAGGTTGCCTTAGAAGTAAGGATGACAGTTTTAAATGTGAACCAGCTAGCATTGGGCATGTCTTGTGAGTGGTGAGTACAGAAATTAAAATGCTTTTGATGCCGGAAAAAAAAGGAGAAAATGCTAGATTGCAACAGTGAACTAAGATACTCTGTGTAAAGCATTCTAAATCACATGGGAAAATATAAAACTGATACTGGAGGACCAGAGAGGAGGAAGATTTAGTTAACAAGAGTGGACAATGAGAGTAGTTATTACAAAACTAACAGTTGGTACTGCCTCCTTAGTCTTTGGTGACAACTTTGTAATTTTTCAAAGTCTTTTTAGAGTTCAAAGATTGTGCATCTACTGCTCTGCAAAATATTCACCTGATGTGACGTTTCAGAATTTCCTTTACAAGCTCATTAAAATTTGTTAGTCTCTTGCCTGTAGACAAGGTTACATCTCATGGTTCAATAACAGTGTGTCTGC
Organism: Pygoscelis adeliae; assembly: GCF_000699105.1. Classification (NCBI taxonomy): domain Eukaryota; kingdom Metazoa; phylum Chordata; class Aves; order Sphenisciformes; family Spheniscidae; genus Pygoscelis; species Pygoscelis adeliae. The sequence continues at coordinate 838,190 of NW_008824235.1, read as the reverse complement.
ATGAGTGTGTTCATACAACATCTGTAAATATTACTGGATGCTGTAAAAATCATAATCAAAAGACTTACATGAAGAACTTGAGAGGTCACACACAATAAACTGGCATTTGTATTATGATTATAGAATTAGTTTTTTTTCTTGAGGTAATCCCTCAAGAGCATGTCATAAGAAAATAATTAGAACTACTACATGAAATAATTAAAGGCCAACTTCATCTTGAACTGGGGGACTAATGTAGCTTGAAAGAGAACAAAAAAATGAACTACCTTATCCTTGAATTGTTGACGTATCTAATATGACTTGCGGCAGGATTCTAATTCTGTCAGTTTTTTCAAGACACAGAGTAGAGCACTGAGAGCTAAAGTCCACCAGGTTCACTTCACAAAAATTGCTGCTCCCTCAGAATTTTCAGTTATTGTCAATGGTGAAATGTGTGTCAGAGGTTGAGGCTGTGTTTCAAGTAAATTGTCTCTCGAGACAAAATCCTGAATTAATGACTTAATAGAGTTGTTACATAAGAATATGCTAATTGGGCACAAATAAACATTTTCCCCATCCCCTTTTTTGCCTTACTGTAATCTGATTTTTGAAGGGATAAGCGCCTTTAGAGAATCAGGTTGCATCCCAGAAAAGAACAAACAATACTGTCCCTGTTAGAACACATAGTGCCTCTGCACAGCTACCTAGCAACATTCTCTTTGGTTCTCTTACCTTCAGTATGTAACTTTTCATATAGATATATTTGTTAATATCCTTGTTCCCAATGGAAGTCAGTTCATTCCTGGTATCTCCTAAATCCCTGAGATCAGAATGCTGGCCCCTGGCTTTTTTCATGCAGTTAGTCACATTACCCCACTGTTAGTGCCTGGCTGAAGATGCCCCATGACTTAAATGCTACGTCAGACTGGTTCGTGGACTTGCTGTTGTGGAATACCCAACTATTACCATTTAATATGTAGCCTTAATCTGGGTTTACACTCATGGTAGTTAGGGACAGGAGGAAGGAGGTATTAAATTTACTCAATTACTTGTCATTTTG
>NW_008824235.1:829285-837109 GCF_000699105.1 Pygoscelis adeliae | reverse complement strand
GAATGGCAGAATGCAGTAGTAGCATTACAGTGAGTTATTGCCCACCCTTTTAGTCTTAGATACGGAAGTGTAGACCTTGTCTGTGCCATTTCATTTGCCCAGGGGCACTAAAAGAACTCTGGGAATGGTCAGGAGTAGCTCTTAAGTCTTAAAAATGCTTTCTACCTAGGCTGCAGCTCCACCCCATCTAATAAGCAGAAGGGTCATCTGAAATGCCTCCTCTTACTGTATGGTTTCAAAACACGTTTGTTACACTAAACTGAACATTGAGAGAAGGAAGTGATGTTACCACATAGATTTTATCCAGGATTTCAATGGAGAATTTATCCAGCTGGAAACTCATAATGAATTCCCAGGAAAGAATTTACACTTTCATTCCTCCTCCCCTCTGCCAGTTTAAGCAGATGTTCTAATCACCAAGCTAAGAGGGTGCTCTGGATTAAAATATTATCATTTCCTCAGGTTGAAATTACTTACTTTTTTGGGGTGTAATTGCATATTATGCAAAGAAAGACAGAATGTAGAATTTTGTAGCTTAATGAAACAAACGTTTCTGTAGAAGAGACAAGACCTGAGTTTCCAACAGCCATATAAGTAGTAAGCTTTCACTGGAGCAAGAAGCAGAACTCGGGCTTCGTAACGCCTGTGGTTTCACACAGGCAACTTGATAATGTGGCAAAGAAGTACCGGAAAGGCCCGTAGAGTAAGATGCTGAATTTCTTTAACTTCTGCAAAATTCTTTTCTATTTTGAAGGGCAGGCATTGAGAAATTCTGTTTATTATTTTAGTTCCAGAGTCTGACCTACTCAGCTTATTAGTATATACTGTATAGTCTACTCACTTTGTTAGTATTGCATATATTTTATGTCTAACTCTGAGCTTGCATATTCAGGTTTTATTCTGAGAATTGAGCTGGGTTTTCGCCATTTTCTATCTCACTTGTAGTTATAAAGATTCAGAAACATCTGTGCAGCCAAATGGTTTTCAGTTTATTCTGTCAGTGATACCTGATCAACACCATTGCCTTGCCTGAGTTTGCACAAGTGTAACTTGGTAAACAATTCTCTTAATAATGCACTGGTTGGAGCAGAGACTGCAACTGGCTCAATCTTACTTTTTTTAGCTCTATGGAACTAAGAAGTTGCTAACATTTGTTTTTTTTGTCACCAGAAAGTAGAACCGTAATCTGTGGAAATTCTTCAGATGTTCTGGTTATTCCTGTGCTGTAGAGAGATCCTGACCAGTGCAAGTAAATGATACTTTTATTTTGAAAAATGTGTGACTTCTAAGGCAAATCTTTGGCATTCAAAAGTGATGGCTGTTTCTCGTGTGCTGTATTGCTTTAGTGGAGTAGGGTATGTGGGTATTCCAGTACTTGGGAATAGATATGGTTAGAGGAGCTTAATCTTCAAGGTGCTTTGATCTTCTCATAATCCCTAAAATAACATGAAAACTTTAAAAATGCATTCAAATTCCTGCTTATTATTTTTAGATAAAATGAAATCGGTTTTTGAGGACTGCTGGATTCTCTGAAACTATTCCAGATCTGTAATGTGATTTTCTTCATTCTTTCTCTGCTCTCTCCATCCCCCTAGTTTTGATGGGGGCAATCTTGGACAAAGGCAAAATGCAGTAGTAACACGGTGTGCAAAACAGAATCCTGACTACTACCCGCTGTGACATTGAATAGTCTATTCTATTTTCATTTTGTCCTTTTAAATGCAGATGTTAGATCTTCAGGTCCTTCTAGGCAGGATGGGCCATTAAGAACTTAAACATTGTGCTTAAACTTTCCAAGTGATCTAGGACACTCTAAATCCGTGTAGCCCTTAAAAGTTTTTTTCAGAGTTCTCGGCAGCCTGTGCAAAATCAAACTTTGTTTCCACTAGATGAAAGACTGGGATAAGGCTGCTGCTGCAGTGGGGAAACGTGGCTGGAAGGGAGGTGGTTGCCCATTCTCACCTCAGTCTTGCAACTCTCCTTGTGGCAGGGAGACCCGCGGGAGAGCTGGTTTCTTCACAGCTGCCTTCTGTGCCATCTGGCCTTTGGCAAGTAGCTATTTTGCTAGTGCTAGTGATTTCTATCTGCTGCCCCGTGTAACGTTTTTCCTATGCATAAAGGTACTCCTAATATTAATCAATATATTTTCTCTTTTGTCAGATTGAGAGCTTTTATTTTTTGTGTGTGTGTGTGCATCTTTTAAAGAAGGTATCTCTTGAAACAACAGCATTTTTTTCTTAATCTGTTGCGAAATCTTCTGGAAGGTAAAACAGAAATGAGGTAATGAGCCTAGATAAAGGACTGTGTTCCCAATAAAAAAATTATTTTCCCCGCAATCACATCTCAAAATGTTGTTTGGAACAGCAGTCATCTTTGCATGCCAATTACATTAGTTGTTTAAAAAATGTTTGGTGTGTCCTCAAACCTATTTTCTTAACGTTTGTCCAGACCATCTTTCCAAATGCCTTGCTGTGCTGTCTCTAATGCTTTCTTCCTACATGCTGTGTTGGCAGCCGTATGCATTCAAAGATCATGAGTCAGGTTCCCTAGGAAAAAATCATAAAATAATCAGATTAAAAATAATACGGGCTTTGTCTTTTTTGAATATTTAGTATTGTTTTCCTTCTTTAAAGCTTTTTTTTGCAACTACGTAGATCTGAAACTTATTTTATATTGAAAACAGATTATTTTTTTAACACAAGCTTAAAATTTCAGGACTTGGGTCTTCAAGAAAAACAGATCTTGTGAGACTTGCCCTAAAATGATAAATGATGGCACCACTGTGTCTGAGCTTCTGCTGATACATGCTTCAGTCTTACCTGAGAAAAATATTAGTCAAAAGGTTTCCTTTTCATCCGCGTTTATACTGAGATGTAACAAAGAGGCCTCTGCCGATGGTTTTAACTGCTTGTTCATGTGCTGAAGTCAAAGGAGATTCAATGCTAGAGCTGAAAATACCAGCTGATAGCGTATCTTTTTCTTCTGCTTCCCAGTTGATAAGGTGACAGAACCATCACTTCCAAAGCAGTGGACAGTTGGGGTTACAGCTAAATGGTTGTTTCATATTGAGGGGTATGGTGTGCACAAGTCATACCTATTTTAGAGTAACTGTAGTTAAAATAACGTGAGAAAACTTGTTAAAAAAAGGTAATAAGTAACAATGAGAGCTGAAGTGTATAATATGATGGATTAAAAATAATACGGGCTTTGTCTTTTTTGAATATTTAGTATTGTTTTCCTTCTTTAAAGCTTTTTTTTGCAACTACGTAGATCTGAAACTTATTTTATATTGAAAACAGATTATTTTTTTAACACAAGCTTAAAATTTCAGGACTTGGGTCTTCAAGAAAAACAGATCTTGTGAGACTTGCCCTAAAATGATAAATGATGGCACCACTGTGTCTGAGCTTCTGCTGATACATGCTTCAGTCTTACCTGAGAAAAATATTAGTCAAAAGGTTTCATTTTCATCCGCGTTTATACTGAGATGTAACAAAGCCTCTGCCGATGGTTTTAACTGCTTGTTCATGTGCTGAAGTCAAAGGAGATTCAATGCTAGAGCTGAAAATACCAGCTGATAGCGTATCTTTTTCTTCTGCTTCCCAGTTGATAAGGTGACAGAACCATCACTTCCAAAGCAGTGGACAGTTGGGGTTACAGCTAAATGGTTGTTTCATATTGAGGGGTATGGTGTGCACAAGTCATACCTATTTTAGAGTAACTGTAGTTAAAATAACGTGAGAAAACTTGTTAAAAAAAGGTAATAAGTAACAATGAGAGCTGAAGTGTATAATATGATGCTGAATCTTTACTTGGGACAGAAAATAGTAGCAGGGGACTATGTAGCCAGCAGAAAGTAGTTTGAGAGACTAACCCCCACCATTGTGCCCCTTAATCTGTTTCACATGTGTAAGCTTTAAAGCAGAGCATACTGTGGATTTGTAAACACAAAGGTCTTGAACATCTGAGATTAGTACGCTCTTTTTCTTGATTCAAGCAGCCTAAAAATTGCATTACTAATTTTGTAAGTTATGTTGTATTAATAGTCAATTTATCCCATTGTGCAAATACACTTAGGATGGAAGAAATACTTTTCCAACAAATCTTGCAGCTGGAGCTGTTACTAGTTCTCTTATCTTTCTGTGCCATACAGTAATTGCACTTAATTGTTTGCTTCTGCTGTGTTTTGTGGTGTGAAATGCAGTATGTCAATACTGCTAAACTGCAACATTGGTGTGTATAATGCTATGTTCTTGAAAGAGAGAATTCCAGATTTCGCCTAACTAGATGAAACAGCTCATGTGTAGTGCTTTATACATCTTGTAATGAAAGTTTGTAGTAGTTTTTTCTCAGTAACAGGTTGGTTTTGTCTTCAACATATTTTTGTGTAGTGTGTTGTACCGGTAAGCTGAAAGGCAACATACTAATGGGGCTGGGCCAAAGTCCATGGCTGGGAAAGCGGGCTGTAAAGAAACTTAACATTTTCTTACAGAGCCACTTAAAAACGTTGGGATTCTCATTAAATTGCTTGCTATCACCATAATTTAGTGCAGCTCTCCAAAGTTGAGTCTACTTTAAAAAAAAAAAAAAAAAGCATATTAGGTTTTTTTGGAGACCAAAAGAACGCACCTAGAAGCATTCCAACTTGTAAAAATGATTCTACAACCTCCCCTCCCATCCCATGCTGTGATGGAAGCTCTCTTTCTGGCTTAGTCCCCACAGGTTCAAAATCTTACTTTTTAAGAAGCCAGCCAGTCTGGGAGAGGACACTTGGGAACTTTGTAGTTCCCAGCTTCAGTTCTCTCAAAGGCTGTTGCTTCTGCACTGAAAGATAGCAGAAACTGCAAGCTGCATTTTAACCTGGTTATACTGAATTGCAATCTCATACGTTTGTCACAAGTAGTCTGTCATTAACAGCAAATGTAAACTAGGAGAGCATATGAGCTATTTGTTGTTTTTTCTTTCAAAATTAAATACTTCGCCCAGAGGTCTTGGTTTCATTCCCCATATTTTATGTCTGAGGATATTGAATGTAGCTATTAAACTGCCAGACTGATTTTGTATTAGTAATTTTCTCCAATATGAAGAGTAACTCTTGAATCCAAATCATTAGCTGGCATTTCAGCCATGTAGTACTGAGTAATGTGCTTGCATTGGTAATATCCACAACTGTCAGTACAGTTATGTTGGCTGTGGTCAGTGGCTCTTTTTTACTGGTTTTGACTGGGATAGCATGAGACAGCTGACGGCTGCAGACATGATAAATCTGCTGGTGTGGAAAATTCACAGAGCAAGCACAGTCTACGTAGGTATCATAGTAATCTGTCAGGAAACTGAAGTGCAGTTGAAAGCACTGTTGATTGTTTCTCTTAGAAAAGCGCTAGCATTTGCTTTGCTTTTGTACTGATTGGCAAAGCAAAAATGATTTTACTGCGCAGGTGACTTTGGTGCTGCAAGGAAGGAGGATATCTCTATCACAGTAGGCAAGGATAGTGTGCTATACTTTTGATTAATTACTTTAATGCACAGTGTTCTGTATTATGTATGTTTACTTTGCAGTCTTGCACAAATGCAGCAGGGAATGGCTGGTCATTATCCACAGCAGTCGATGTAAAATAGTCACGCTGTTTGGATTTTCTCTTTTATTGTTGGATTTTCTGAGGGGAAGAAGGAGGGGGTGACTACTTAGCAGTAATATGATGCCATGGTACCATGCTTCATGTAGCTATGCATTTAAAATAGATAATTAAGAAATAAGGCAGTATATATTGTATAGACTATTCTATATGAGCATCTTGTATTTGGTGGCAAGCATAACATGTACACACTAATACACATACTTCAGCTTGCTCCCAGTATTACTGATGGCCTTCAATCTTATCTGTCTCCAAAATGTAGAATAATTTGCACCATGAATTCTAAAACCAGCCTCAGATTCAGAAAAGATTGACGACGTGCTTTAGTGAACAATTTGCAGAGGCTTACTTAAAGGTTTAAGTTTTTGTCCCAAGGTTGAACCTAATAGGTTAAAGGATATTCTAAGAGAAAATGTTATGTTGTTGAACTAGAATGCATTTACAAAATGTCTGTCTTTATGTGAATTTTACTCCCTTATTAGTCTGTTTTGTTTACTTTTAAATTCCTGAATTTCATAAGTAAAGCAGCAATGTAGTCTTTACTTTTAGATCTCTAAAGAAAGAAATGTAGTCACTAAAAACTGATAAAAATAGATGCAACATCATTTGTTTACATATTTTATTCAAAGGCAGATGAAGAAAATGACTGAGAGCTAATACAGATGAGAGATGCTATTGTGTGGGGAAAGTGGATAATTTTGAAGTGCTAATTAGATGAGACTTTTGATGAAGTGGAACATGTGTAGCTCCTTTTGCTGGCCAAGATGACAATTTAAAATGGCATAGAAAGCTGCTTCTTATGGAGGTTCTCTGGCATCAGAGGCTTTCTGGGAAGAGACTGTGTGTTTCATACACTCTGTGTATCCAGATATCCAGATATGGTGGTCACTGATTCTCTGATATTTTTAAGAATTTTCTCATCTGTGATACTTTTTGCCTGAACCTTAACTTCTTTCCAAACCCCACTCCTGGAGGAATCTGGGATACCTCAAACAGAAGTTCAGTATCAGAACAAACAGTCATCATCTAAGCTCTTGACATCCAGAATACAGAACCAGGTCATATTTTGATGACTTAAGGATATTGTACTTTATTATGTAGCATTTTTCCTACCATTCTTGGAGGATATCCTGAGTTTTTATAATTTTATTGCTTATGAAGAATTCCTGCATAATGTTTTCTCCCCCTTCCCATTTTGGAGTTGCGTTTCCTCCGTAGCATTGTTAGGCTTGATTAGGATCTAGGAACTTTTTGAGTAGTGAGTCAGAAAAATAAACAAAAGCTGAACAAGCAAAAGCTGAGGAATGGAAAAGATTTTTGGTTTAAATGTAGTTTAAATCCTTTCAGCTCTAAACTAGAGGTATAGTTTCCCTCCCCTGCATGTACACCTTTTTCCTTCCTTTTTCCTTGTCTCTTTTCCTTCTCTTGCCCTTGCATCCTCAAAAAAATCCTTGAGGACAGTTCTGTTATGCCTTCCCCAGACAACTTTGTGGAATATGCCTAGAAGTGCTTCTTTAAAAGAGCCTGAAGGAAAAGCTTTCAGCTGTAACAAATCTGTTGTGTAAAATATGCATATAGTCATAAACCCTAATGATTCCACAGCAGTCCCTTACGTACTTCTTGCTCAGAGAATTATCTGTGTTGTGACTCTATGTGCTTTTCAATTTGGGATTTCAAGTTTTTTGGTGACGTAACTGAGCAGTGATTAAAAGGTATGAAAAAATGGACCATAAAATAGATGTTTAGTGAAAGATAAATAAAAGCATACTTAATAATAATCATGGAATATATCTGAGATGTGTTATGTTACCGACATACCAATGACTGCTTGAACACTGAAATAATCTGTTGCTATTTAATCCAAATCAATTCCATTTGCTAGGTCATCTGGAAGTTACTTTTGCTGAATGAAGTTCTTAGTTGCTTAGCCAAATGACAGGGGGCAAAAAAAAAAGTCAAACTACTGAAGAAATATGCTTTGACAGTAAAGAACGTAATAAAATGCTAAAGATCTCAGTTCTGAAAGAAATAAGTGCTTGGCTGGAAATAGTTGCTTTGAATATTTTGAATTCATTATGGTGAATTTTGCCAGATGCTCTTGAAGAATATTTGTGTATGTTATTTACTGTGGTGGTTCTTGTGCTTGCTGCAAGGCATGTGTACTTCTGGGTAATCTGATCCTGTTTGT
>NW_008824235.1:817972-829274 GCF_000699105.1 Pygoscelis adeliae | reverse complement strand
GTATTATGTTCAGCTGCTTTTCAGAAGACACGATACAAATACAAGTCCTGGGCAGTGTTTGTGTAAGGTAGAGTGAAGTGTATCTCTTCGTAGCTAGCAAACTTCTTTTGAATCTTGACATACTTTGACAGATTTCTGAAACTTGCTTTCCATTATGTACCTAGGAATATTTTATAAGGTAAGATCTTTAAAGAGATGTTGCAGCTCAAAGACATATTTGTAACATGTCTGGAGAAGGCGACTTATTAACTATACTCTTAGCTTCTTACACTGTGGAGGGGTGAACAGTAGAGAGAGCTCTCTCTGCTCTGTCCTATCTTGTCACTTATCTGGAAATATGTCAGTTATTCATTTGAGTCTGCCCTGGCATGTGGATATTAGCAAAACCTATAGGTATATATGGCAAAGTATTGGCTAGTGCAGCAGCTGATATGTGAAAAACTGCGTTGTGAATGACTGCAATTATATGGTTACTAGTTCTGTTTTGTTATGGATGTATGAATTTGCTCGTGTCTGTGCTTTCATTTCTCAGAGCGTGCTTGGTTTGGATGTTCACGCTGTTGTTCTCCAAGTTGTTTGAGACAGCAGCGATGCTGCTGAAATGGTGGTTGGAGCCTTTCTCTATCCATTGCCACCCTTTTCCTGCCCAGTGCACCTTTCTTCTGGTACTGGCTCAGGTATTTACGATATGGCATTGGGAACTGGATCAAGTATGACCAAGAACTGGGAAATGGGAGGAATAGGTCCATTTATACATGTTCAGTCTGATTGTGGAGCAACAGTGTAAGATGCAATAAAGTTGCTTTTTGAAGTAGATAGAAGCTAAGCTGTAGGTCTTGGTTCAACATATGCAGGTTTTTTCACTGCTTGCAGTGTGGTTCATCACTGACCTGACCGGAACAGATTCATCCATATAGATATAGTCTCTGACCTTCACTGATGATGTTTTATACCCTTCAAGGCACAACCACTTTAACAAGTGAGGATAAATAGTGCTGTACTGTGGAAAAACAGAAAGCTTGTTGTTGCTACATCCAGTTTTTTTAGCTTTGTCATAAATTCAGATTCCTGGGCATGTGTATTAGGGAGGTTTGTTTTGTTTTCCTCCTGAGCTCTATCAGAAAAAACTCCAAAGCTTTTTTTTTTTTCCCTTGGCTCTTAACCTACCTTTAAAAATGGAGAATGCCCTGGCTTCTGAATACAACAGAACACTTACTTTATCCATTAAATAATAATAGAAAAGAAACAGAAATTGAGAATCTTTTTAACTTGTTTTCTTTGTGTTTCGATTTCTTGTTCTTTTTAAAATGCAGACTTCCTTAATTGGCACTGGTAACCACTTAAAGAAGTGATATTGATGGTTTTCTTTCCATGTTTTTGTTACTAACGTTATATTCTTTTATCACTTACAGAAAATAAGTATTGTGTATTCAGTGCTCTTTCCATGGCAAATAACCAAGAATGTCTTGATCTAACCTTTATGGTGTTGTTCATTGCATAATGTTAACCATCAGGCTGACTGTCCATTGTGTAGATTGAATTTCATGGCAAAAAATGCATATTTCTGTGGCACTCCAATTATAGCTGTAGTGTTCATTTCATTCTCTGTGTGCTTATGCCTGTCCTTGTTCATCAGAACTACTCAGAAGTGCCTGAAGTTAATTTGCAGAATTTTGGTCCTGGATTTCATATGTTTATAAGAGATTAAGAATGGTTTTTATTTAAGACTACTGTTTCATGCTATTAAATTGGAATTAGGTGAATACTGATCTCTGTAGAATGGGAGCTACTATTCTTATTGTCACTGTTTAATAGATCAGTTGAAGGTGAATATCATCATGTAGACTAGATTCATAGGCTGTGGACTAGATTCACAGGCTGATAGCTTTTCAGGCCAGAGCAAACAATGTGGTGGTTCTGGCTTGTCCAGTGACTGTTGTGGTTGCTACCCCTTTCACCCCCAATTAAAATGTTATAGCTAAAGATACAGTTTTGAGTTTGAATCTCCACTGTCTCTCCATTTTATCATAATGTAGAACAGAACATGCTGGTACTTACTTGCCTTTTGGAGGATCTTTTTACAGTTGATGGTGTTGCTGCTGCTTAAATAGAGAAGGATTCTGGTGCTTAAGGGACTGGTTGATCTTGAAAATGAAGTCAGACCATTTAAACTGATTATTTTTGAACTAGTCTCTAGTGGAATTGGGCTACAGCAGAGTAATCCCATTTTTCCTTTTGTCAAAATCTGATGAATTGTTAGAAAAGGGAACTTGTTGGTCTGCTCCAATAAAATTTTTACACATTTCACAAAATCTGATGAATTGTTAGAAAAGGGAGATTGACATTAGTGTCCCTGTAGAAGGCGTGTAGCTGACTGGAGAATGATGTGGCAGAAACAATGGATTCTTGCTCATCACCTGAAGTCTGCTGATTTTTAGTGACAGTTACCTGTAATAAAACCCTGACAAAAAGAACTTTTTCTCGGTCTTAAAAATTTATCCATTAAGCCCTGTCGTAACAGATGAAACCCTTCTAGCACTTTATTTTGGAGTGGCCTTACCAGTGCACAACATCGTGAAATTTAATGTCGTTCTTTATCATACTCATGCAGTTCAGTCAGTTGTCTCTATTATTTATTATTTCTTTTCTATTTTTATCACATTTTATCACATTCCGTTTTCTTGAAACTTTCATTTTAGCCCTCTTCAGTCTGCTTTTTCAGTTGACACAGTCTTTCACTCATAGTTAATTGTTCTTTAGCAGAATTGGCATGACACATCTAATACATGTGCAGAATATATGAATTACCTTTTTTGCCGAAGTCTCTTCACTGTTCCAGATTTTTGGGGGTGGGGTGTAAATCAAACAGCTTGCCCATTTTTCTGTGGGAATTCTCAGTTTGCTGTAGATGTCTTCTACTGGCTTGAAGAACTTTTACACTTTCCATATGCTCCCAGAATTTGCAGTTAATTTTTTTCTTGCAAATTCCTTCAGAAGCCTGGATGGCTTTAAAACTGGGTAGTATGTTTGGTTGTGTTCTGTGGGGTTTTTTGTTGTTTTTTTTTTTTTTAAAGGAAAAGCTTATGATCCCAGTTGTGCTTCTTATTTTTCAGATGTCATTTAAATATTCTTTGTTCAGCAATGTCCTAAATGACCCTTTTCTCTCTGGGCACGAGATTCAGACTTGCCAGGGTTTTTTTTTTGTGTTTTCTTTATAGCTTGGTATGCTTTAGTGCTCTCCATAAATTAAAACAAAACTAATGGAGTTGGAAATCTTGTGCATTGTCTCTGCTGTCTGTTCTCCCCTTGCAAGCAGCTATGTAGTAATGTCTGTCTAGAGGCTATTAGGTTGTTATTATTATTATTACATGAAAGAATTTTAGGATCATCTGTCTTTTACTGGGAAGCTTCCCACGGTTGCTTCGTCAATTGTGCTTGTTCGATTGGTAGCTTTTCTATATATTACTTCTGTTGCTTATTGTTTGCTGCTTGTTAATTTTTTTTCTATGCTTGGAGGGATTTTTTTCCTTCCTGTGATTCTTTTTAATTTGATAGAATTTTAAAGCATTAAATTTTGTTTTCATGTGTTTTCTTCAGTTGCCTGTTTCAGCTGCTGATTTCTTTTTTTTATATTCTCCATTATTCCCTCTATATGTCTATTTATCCACCACATTTTTGTTAACCTTGGAAATGCAGGACTTGGTCACTGATTCTTACAGTCCTATTTGCTAATTTCTATGGCTCAGTATCACTTTAGTGTTTTTCTTCTTGCATTGAAACTGTGTGCATATGTCTTTCTGCATCTCCCAGTTAGTTTATAGAAGTTAGTGATAACTTAATTGATGAATGCAAGAATTCGAAATTTGAAGGAATGTCAGCCACATTTGGTCATTGTGCCTGATCCCGATCTGTGATTCCTCAGGAGAAAACAAGGAATAGGTGTGACTCATAAACACTGGGTTACTTTCATGTCTCTCTCTTTTATGGCTTTTTCGACAGAAATGCCACTGCATTGCCACTGCAGGTCTTACTCTGCAATTTTAACCGAGGATGCAATTTCAATCTCTACCATGTTTCATAAATACTCTTTTCCTGTGACCACTCTGTGACTCTCCACATCCCCTGATTTCTAAACTGTTTTTTTAAGATACGATGCAGATTATAGATGATAAAAATAAAAATGTACCAAAACCTCTTGGATTACATATGATCTGGTGGTCTCCTCTGGATCAAAATATGAATCCTGTTCAAAATTGTTTTCCTTTCATCTGCTGCATTGCAATGATGTCATGTAACAGGACGTTTTTGACCTCCTGTGATTTTTTTAATACTTAATACGTTTTACAAAGGAGGCTTTTCCTATTATTGTTCTCTTGTCTTCTGTGATGAGAAAGACAAATGTCCTGAAGAAAGCACTATGTATAATTTTAACTGGAATACACTGCTGATCTAAATAACGAGTAGGACTCTAAGAGGCAAGTGTGATAATACCACAAATTTTAGCAAGCCTTTCTGGAGATTTATGGTAACTATTAGGGCCAATATGCTTAAAGTATGTTTTTTCCATTTTTCAAGTTCAGAGAGAAAACAACTATTCAAGTAAAAATAAATCTGTTGTATAGGCTTCTGTCATAGCAATAATCCTAGTTTTTTTTGTAGAGTGAATGCAAGATGTTAATCCTGATGCCTCGGACTTTGAAATAATAATATCAAACTATAGTATCATACTACTAGTGTCACAACTGGCAGTGTAGTGTCCTGCTGCTTTTCCAGTCCTAAAGTACACATTGAGCATGGTGATACCTGTGAAAGGAGAATACATGGGATTCTACAGAGCTCTGGATTGAAAATGTAAAGAACACGATGAAAGATCTCCTTGTGGTGCAAGAAGGATTTGGAAACAACCCCTAGCTTAAACTGCACTAGTGAACAAATAAGATATTTTGATGTGGCAAACTGGGAAATTGGTGGCAGAGAAACAAAGGTTTTTCCTTTTAAGATTCCTGCACCTGCATCTGTTTAGTCCATAGGTTAAGCTGTTGACAAAGCTTGAGTTTATATTTATTGCTTAGAAATAGAAAGTATTTTTAAGTCTGTCTGCATATTATATCCTATATGGGCAGATGACAGACACAAGTTAGTGATTACCATTTACATGTACCTGGGGCTTTTTTTTACATTCCAGGATTATCTTTGCTTTCGGAAGACAGACTTGCCTCTTTCTCTGCAAAGGTTCCAAATCTATGTAGCACCTCAGGGACACTTGCCATGAAACAGGGCTACCATGTTTTACTCTGTCTAGCACATCTCCCCACCCCCTCAGTCTAATGGCATGTGTTTATGCTCTATCGGTGTTTCAGCTCTAACTCTTTAACTAGCTTAAATGAAGGCTTCTAGATACCTTTTATCAATATGACTAGCTGGACTGTGTATTACTGTCAAAAACATTTCAATTAAAATGTAGATACCTTTAAAATTATGCAAAGTCTCTATTCTTACTTACATTTCAATATTTCTACTTGATATTGACTTAATACTTGATCACCTTGATCCTGGCTACTTTTAAAAATTATTTGTTAGTTTTGACAACTAGTCTGTTTCAGTCGCTTAATTTGAACCAGCTTGAAGGAGCCTGATTTCAAAGAACGCCGAGAACCCCTGTCACTGAATATTAGGCACGTTAACTTTGGTACAGACCCAAAGAGGCTTGTCATATTTGTAAGCTTCAGTAAAAAACATTCAGTCCTCAAAAAGGAGAAGACTTGGTTTTTATAAATCCAGAATTTGCAGTCCTATTCTATATAATCCAGGAGTAACAGAAGTATCTTTCCATGCTAGCTAGCAAGTACATTATTGTGTACCGTCCACAATAACGAACAGGCTAACATAATTCATCAGTGGTTGTGATTCATTTAAGGAGTTGCTTTTGTTAAGAGAAATCTGAGTAGTTTGCAGTTTCATAAAGGCGGATGGCTGTGTGTAGGGTGTATCTTATGAAGATTTTGATTTGCAAAGCAGAGAAGCAAATATAATTTTGTTTTATCTTCTTTTACTGCTTCTTGAATTGTTTGTTCATGGCCATAGACCTAAGGTTTGTTGAAGAACTTATAGTTACACTATACAGAAGATTTTTGCTGAAATGAATATCTTTAAATGGCTGCAAGAGTTTTTAATAGTGCACGTAGTGCTTTGTTTCATATGTCTATTTTTATTTCTGTTTGTTGAACCCTGACACTCACTGCAGCGGTATAACATGGATAGCAGGGGCTTAATAGGAATAAAGAAGTAGGAAGAAGGTAGAAATACATATAATGACTTTTTTTTGTGATTCTATTAAGAATCTTCTAAATTAAGAAGAATTGTACAGTCCTGTGCTTGAGGTTATAAACTTGCTTATGGATCATACACGCTGATGAGTGCAGACAAATCTGAGCACATCAGCTTCTGGTTTGAGCAAACCAGATGGGAGACAGCTCCATTCCAGAAATACTGTGTGTCTACTTCCATAGTCATGTTGTCATGCTTTAATACACTCCAAGACAATTTGGGAGCGGGAGAGTGTTTGACATAAGGTGGTCATAACAGTGTGAAGTTTCAGAGATCATATGGATTGGCTATGATTCATGGCATCAACCCCAAATGGGCTGTTGAAAGGCAACCCGTGGAAATCTCTAATTTCCATGTTGCGTCTGTTTATTACTGCCCCTCTGTTTATTCCATTTATATTTCTGTATTTCTTGGTGCAATGTCTGGCTGTCTCTACGTTGCTTGTTCTTAGTACATGAACGTAGTCAGAATCTTTTTGTGGCTTCTTGACAGGTATTACTGTTAGAGTTGTGTTAGATTTTTCTAGCACTTGTGTCATAAGATATTTGGAGTAACTTAGTCATAAGCTATTTGGAGTAACGTGTTGAGAGAGGCCTTTAGGTTCATTTTCATGTTAGCTAGTAGGTTGTAGTTTTAACGAGGAAAAAGAGTTCGTATGTTAGGCTGTGGGTTCATGTAAAAACTTCTATCTGTATTGCCTGATGCTTGCTTTGGACTCCCTCTGTGTAAGTAGTAGCCTAAGGATTTGATGTGGCTTCTCTATGGGGTGTTTTTTTTTTTTTTTAAAAGGTCTGTGTACATGTGTAAGTAAACATGCTCCCAGACTGTTTGAATTAAATAGTTGAATTGAACTGAATAGTTTGAACTTGCTGTGTGCACCAAGTGGAAGGAAAATGTTGATCTGGGAGATGGGAGAGCAGAGGTATGAGGGAGGTCTAGCCATGAGTGTTGGTGTATTTCGGGAGTTGGGTTGTGATTTGCAGACAAACACAGCTGTACTATTTTTAAGAATAGACACTTCTACAAAGCACAAATACACTACCCTTCAAATACGTGAAAATGCTAAAGAGAAAATATTTACTTGAATTATTTACTTTGTAACAGAAAGCAAACAATGTTATGGGGTTTTTTTTAACTACCTCAAACTAAATATGGAAAAACACACTTGTAAACTGTGCACATTGGCCTCTTGTTACCTTGGGAAATTGGTCAAATTATCGCACTGCACTTCTATATTTTTAATATTTTTAAAAAGCTGGATAGGAGTATGGCTATAAAAACATTGGAATTGGTGTACCTAAAGGGTCAACTAAGAACCTACAGTGAGGGAAGGTAGTGACTGGAGTGCCTTAGCTGGAGTGGCAAGCTCTTAAATCAGATCTATTGCTGATGGAACAGTAATATATGATCACAGCATTAGTTGTCTCATGCTATGGCTTCTCAAAAATGAATTTTCATTCTCTGTCACTTCATTTGCAGCTTTCAGAAACTGCTTTTTCATTTAACTGTATGACTGGTTTTTGTGATTGAATATATACTTGTTTTTCTAGAAGCATCTTACAGTGAATCATAGCTAGTCTACAAAATAGACTGAGACTAGATAATAATTTTAGTTATGAATTCTTTCTACTAGCAGTGGTATGCATGGGCACATCATCAATGCAGATGATAGAATTTTACTTACTAAGATTGCCAAACACTTTCCAGTACAGGATGCCACTTTTAACATGACCTTTTAGTAAACTCGTAACTTTTCTGGTCTGTTACTTGAGTTCTATTACTAAAGGAACAAAAAAAAAATCTATTCAGAAAAGGAAAAAAAGTAGAAGTCTGTAAAACTTTAACTTAAAATGGTTTGATCCTAGTTGTAAAATCTTAGAAATATCTTATTTGAAAACATGTAACGAATTAGTGACATTTAGTATCGTTTGTCTCTTAGCAATTCTTTATGGGGGATATGCTTTCTACTACTTTTGATTTTAGGAAGTCTGCAGAATTCATCTGTATATACCAATGTTTTCTTCAGGTTCATGTCTGGAGTAATCATACAATATAATTTGGAAGGGGCTGCTAGAGGTCACCTGTTTGCCTCTCTCTTCCATACAAAAGTGGAGAAACTGGGCCTGTAGTCAGAAAGAGATCAAACGGCGGGGCTCGATGATCTTAAAGGTCCTTTCCAATCTAAATGGTTCTATGATTCCATGATAACTTGGAATAAGATCTTAGGGCAGAGAGCCTGGAGCTGGGAGGAAAAGGGAACTTAAACTGGGAGCCAGTACTAGATCAGATAGTAATTTTGAGGGGAACAGAAAAGCAAGGTCCATTGGGAAGATAGAGTTTCTGTTCAGAGGAGGTAGATGTCATGTGAGGAGCTGGTAGTTAAGGCAAAATTTAGATTTCTTGGATAAAAAGGCAGAGACCATGAACTGAGATGGTATTAAAAATGGCCAAGGAGCCTTTGTGTGGATTTTCTGTAAGTGAGGAGGGACTGGGAATCAGTATAATCATGGGGCATAAGAGGGAAGGAATTTATGCAGCCAGACTGGAGAACAAGCACTAAAGATGCTGGAAGGGATTTGAACAGAAAGGGTTAGCGTTGCATATTATGGGAAGACAGAACTTTGTCCTTGAGAACTTACTCTCCAGAGCCTAAAATGGAACTTAACCAATCAAATATTATTCTGGAGAATGTGATTTTTCTCCCTGTTTTTCCTACTTGAGACCGGTCAAGATGCTGTAGTAAGTTTTTTCGCTGATGTCAGGAATCTTGACTTTAGCTCTTGGCTCTGATTTGAGGAAGTGCCAAAACTCATACCTGAAATCAAGGGCAGGTTGCTTTGAACACAAAGTACTCCACATTTTATAGCTCTTTAGGAAATAACACCTGAGGGCTTAGACACATGTTTCCTTGGCAGGTAGTTTCTGTAGTTCCTGCCAGGGTTTACTGCACCCGCAGCAAATCAGTTGAATGGAGTGTTCAAGTGTAGCCGAGTTTAAACTAGGTCTCACTAGAGTAGGCAGCTGAATGTTTGATGATGATGATAATTTCAGATTGGGACCTCCAATTCTTTGATAATGTTGAGTAGCCACAGTGACTAAATGTACAATGAGGACAACGCTATTTTTGAAAAAAGTTTGTGGGGCATAAAGTGCTCTGGTGAGAGCTGCCATAGAGCTTTCTCTTGTGAGCGTCCTCTGTCTTCAGACTCTGCTTTGAGGAGTTTGCAGTAAATAATGCATTGAGCTTTACAATAGACCATCAAACAAGTTGCCCATTCGGTGAGCAGCATCCATTTTGTCCACTGAACTAGGCAATAGCCTGTAGAAAAAGTCTTTCATTACACAGTCACACACTGTCATTATTCCTACATGTAAGGAATCCCAATTAGGATTACATAGACAACATTATTCTGCCATTTTACAACTTGAGTGATTATTTACATTGCTCAAGCCTTGCATGTAGTACTGCCATCTACAATGTGGGAGACTAGCATAACCAGTCATTCAGATTTTTAAGAGGATAGGGCCTTAAACTGGACTGATGTGATAGAGGACTTCTGAGTCAGTTGTCAGAAATACTGACAGTCCTTTCCTTCTCCTGGGCTGTGCTGCTGGCCAGGCTTGCCTCGTTTGAAAAGGGAGTTGTCAACTGAAGCATCCATTTCTGAGTGCTCTGTTTTCTGCTCTTTTAGGAAGAGGCAACTTTACTATCTTAAGGAGGAATGCCTTCTGACTTCCTGTTGTTCAATCCCTGCAGATTTATCTTATATTTAATTAATGCTATAGCTTCTGTCGGAGGAATATTGGTAAATACTGGAAGTGTAAGAACTATGCAGAAACCGATCTTGCTTGGAACATTTCATATGTTTTTGTTCAGAAGTTGTTACTGTCAATACAGTGGAAGGATTTTACAGTCACAGACAGAATTCTTATTGGGAAGCTGGGGTCATTGCCTTTATTTGTGATTTTTAAAAAATAGTTTATAGGGATTAAATTATTAATGGGTTTTGACAGCAAACATTTTTGCAGAATCATTGTTTCTGGATCATCGGTTTCTTGTTCAATGGCCATGACTAATTAGCTTATAAAAAACACCAGTCATTGAGCTAATATCTTATAGAGAAACCTCTGATGTTAGATTTGATCCCCTAATTGCTCTTATCATTGGCATTCATTAGAGCTCTTTCACAAGTCAGGGCAATAGACTGCCTTTGTTTTATTTAGAATGTTGTAAAAACAATTGAACTGGCAGCTGATTCCAGTTTTCTTTTCAGTAAGCAGTTTTGGAAGATGTGGGCTATACCATTGTCTGATTTGCCTAGGTTGTAAAAGTTAAATGTAGAGAGAGATGGAATTTCAGCATATGGCTCTGTATTAGCAATTCCATGCATTAGTGGTTAAGCTGGTGTATTGTGTCTGCTTTATAAATGTTTATATTGCAACCTTCTACTAATAGATGTTGATGAGAGCCAGTGTTATGGAGACATAAAGTACAGTGTATGACAGTGATCATTAGTTATGGCCCAGTAAAAAACTAGCTACATGTATTTGGTAGCGTATCCAGTCCTAACCCATGCTGATATTTTCAGATTGGCATCAGAATAACATCAGAATAACATCAGCTATTCCATTGTTCCTTAATAGTTTAACACGAGATCATTGTCAACTGGGATGTAAATGTTTAACTTTTTATATTTAGCATATTCAAGTTTTAGAATTCTTTAAACATAAGCAAACCTGGAAATAAAATGATACTGATGCTTACATAAAACTTGTCTAATTCATTCAGTAATATTTTGGAATGTGTTCTGACTGCCTGAGTACATATATAAATGAAATACAGGTTCTTTGTCCTGAAAATACAGGCAGCTCTGTGGTGAAAGGCAGCTTTGAAATGTCATGCTGTTGTCAAGAAAATTCATTCACTGATCATTGTCCATAAAAATCAGTGGAAACATTCTACAGTTATGAATGG
>NW_008824235.1:813413-817929 GCF_000699105.1 Pygoscelis adeliae | reverse complement strand
TAAGCTATGATGGGTATTTAGACACCAAAATATTTAACTTTTGACTTATGGCTTCTCTCAAATTCAGAACTTCTTTCTCATTTGCAGATCAGCTCTGAATAGCATGGTGATTGTGGAATGATCTGTTTAAGTTGTAGATACAAAATGGAGCTTGTTTTAAAGCCTTTACCAGTTAGATATAGTCTTCTGGAATTTTCTGCATTAAATTTTTGTACTTGTAACGATGAATGTCTAATGTGAATTAAAAGAATAAATGAAGTATTTCTGGTGGTATTCATCTTGAAACCAAGGCATGATTAGCAAATAACTAATTGTCAGTATTATGTCTTTGCATGACTTCACTAGCTGGATCCCAGAAATACTGATTTTTCACAGTGGTGAAAAAGATGAAGGGCTCCTCTTAGATGTTGAGTTCGGGTGGCAGAGTCTACAAATTCCTGTGACAAGTCTGAAAAATGACCTGTGGACCTTATCCCAGGTGTGTAAGCCTGTAGGGCAACGAATGCTGAGCTATTCTGTGCCCAGCGTTTTGTGGTGAGCAAGCCACTTTTTGCATTGGAAAGCATGTAGTTTCACACGTTTGTGGATGCTGATAAATTTTTTCAATATGGACCTCTTCAGGCCACTGAAAATTGTCTTTTCTGTTTTATTTTTCTACATTTGATATCTTCAGAGGAAATGCCTCTGCTTATTAAAACCTATTTTTTAATCTGTAATATTTAGGAAAATAGATTGTTAATGCATTTGATGAGATTATTCAAAACATTGTTCAGATGGTAGACATATGCAAAGCCCCTATACTAGACATATTTAAATCGCCCAAAGAAGGCATTTCAGTGATTTGTAATAACAACTCTTCAGAGCCTGTTAAATTCTTGGGAGAGTTGTAGTGGATTTGTGTCCCAGAGAGTCTGTACCTCACCAAAATTCTTACACGTATTCAACCCTCGGGAGTTAATTAGTCCTTGGCACCGGCAAATTTTTCCTCTGGAGGTTTAAATGCAAAGGATCAGCTGTGCTACAAATCATCTCTTGGTTCATGTCTGACAAAGTATTAGGTTAGATAAATCTGATGTCCAAAGCATTAGTAATATATGCAAGCATGGACTGAAGATTTTGAAGTAATTTTATGAGTTATGAAGAGTTTGATCGAATGAATGTGGTTTCTGAGCTTTTTGACAGATACTTTGAGGTGAGATGTGAGACAGGTGGAGGGGAGGGAACTGTTAGACCAGGTTCAGTAATAACTCTTTTTTGGTGTCATCTGTATTTGGTTTACTGAATATCTACACCTGATCATGTAAATGCACTTATTAACACTAACAGGTAATCAGTTATATTGGTTACCTGATGTAGATAAAGTTAATTTGTATTTGTTGCTGGATCAGAAATATGACATGAGGTTTTGGTGTGCTATTTACACAGGAGAAAGTCTATAAACACTCATAGTCCTTTTGCCATTTGAATGCTTTCTGTTGTCACTTCAGGGCAAACAAAACCATAATAATTGTGGAATAGAGGAAGCTAATCTTTATCCTAGACCACTGTGCTTAAGATCTTTCTAACCAGTACATATCTTCAGACTTATGTCAACTTCTATTACTAATTCATGATTCCTCGATGTGACTTTTCTTCTTGTATATTATTTATCTCACTTTCACATGCCGCTTATTTTATCTGTTGCTTTTACTTTATTTCAATGCTCAACTGGGTTAGATCACAGAATGTACAGATGTAGTTGTCAGTGCTTTAGGTGATATGTCTATTGAGAGTGACATTGTCATTAGTGCTTTGAGAGGGAACAGAAATCTAGCTATTTTACTGTGGCAGTTTCTTAGGAAAGTGTAGTGCTTAAAACCTTCTACTTCTGAAGTTCTGTTGTACTTGTTCAGTTTGTTTCATTTCCATTCAAGTTGTTGTGTACTGGTATAAGGAGCCAGTATCCGTGGCCTGGTCAGATGGATTTTGAAATTAGCAGGGCTCTGTGGTTAAGATCTGCTGTATGATTTTGGTTACTGGTTTAAATTTCAGGCTGTGATATGGGGGTTTGGGGAGGGGAAATCCCTTTTACAGCTTGACAAGCACTTTATGTGCTAAAGATATATGCAAGTAGGTAAGTGTGGATTTGTTCCTCATGAAGACGTAGCAAGAGTTAGCTATGAAATAAAGTACCACGATATTTTTGTTTGATTAGCTCCCTTGCTTGCAAACCCCTTTAATCATTCTCTCTCAAGATGAAACGGATTTTGATCTGTATGGTTTATGTTGTAAGAATATAGTTGCATTTCAGATATGAGGCTTGTGATTAAATACAGGAAAATAAAGGAGTGTGGGGTAGGAGGACACATGTTCATGTACTATATCATGGGCTGTGCTATCAGAGTCTGAGTGGGGAGTTACACTGTGTAGCAAATGATGCTCTGGCACATGTGAAGTATCATAGCTGATGCTGAAGTTTCTCGATTAAAATATTTCTGAGAAATAAAGCAAAAATAGCTAGATGCTCTGATGATATGCCACGAATTGCGAGCTTTGGCCTCTTAGCTTAATGGAGGTCTTGTGTAAACAGGAGTTGCTGGAATTGCGCAAGTTGTTTTGGGTTTGTTTTTTTTTTTTATAAAGCTAATTCTTGTCTGTAAAGAGGTGGTGTTTCAAGGCAGCATTCAGTGTGTCTTCAGCCCTCACTCTGGTGTTCTCTAGTATCAGATTAAGTTGGTCTATTGTATAAATTGGGAGACATAAAAAAGAACTCAGAAATAAGAGTTCTGCAGAATGAGCAGTGTTTTGAACGTCTTCTGAGCTTCAGATCAGGCTCCTAAAGATACATTTCAGCTGTGATTGTTAGTGACAGAGAAATATAAATGGGCCCTTTCTGCTTGCGCTTGTCACATGGGACAGTCAGCCTTTGTGTAAAAGAGTCTGTATGAGCTTCACTTATTTGTCAATTTTTTTTCTTTGCCTTTCTGCCTACGAATAAACCCCCAAATTTTAGTACTTGCATTGTGAAAATTGTTAGATTTGTTTAGTTACAGTGAGCACTCTTCCAGTGTCTTGTTTACTGGGAAAGAAGAGAGGGGATGAATAGAAAACTGTTGTTTATATCTATATTCCCTCACTAGCATGCCAAATATCTAATGAAAAACTGCCTTGTGAATTGTTTGTTTGTTTATTTATTTATTGAACAAAGCCTCGTCTGCTGATGTGATCTTATGGTTCCCCATAGTGCTAGACTAATATACTATAAGCGGCATTAATCTGAAGCTCTGTCTTGGCATCTTTAACCCCACCTGTGCGATTAATAATGCAAGATTTTGTTTGCTTCCCCTCTTCCCTTCTGTCTTTAGTATTAATTTACACAGTAATACTGGATGCTTATGATGATCAAATCAGAAAGGAAGAAACCTGTTACTTAAGGGTTTAAGAAAGCCAAGCTTTTTTATTTTTATTTTTTATTTTTACAAATTGGTGCTAGCATTTATCTAAGGTGAGAAAAAAAATCGTGGAGCTTGTACAGAATGAAAAAGGAAATAATTTTCCTGTCCCTGCTATAGATCCAGATACTTTTACCACAAGAGAAGCCTTCACTGTACTAGATTGAGTTTTACATGAGTTATGTTCCTCCTTTGGGATGTCTTGGTGTACTATAGCATGCTTAAGGACAAGGTGATAAACATCTGACTAGCTTAATAAATGCGATCACCTGGTGATTATTGCACAGAACTCTGAAGTAGGCAATGTTCCTTGACACAGTGAGCATGAGTGTGTTGATACACCTGTGTTTAGAACCTAAATATCCCTTTACGTGTTACTGTATATTCTTCCTTTAGGTTTAGAGAAGATTTAGTTTAGTTTTCACAAAGGAAAAACACAAATAACTCTACTAACCAGTGTACTGAAGTCATTAGCTAACAGCATCAATTAGCAGAACATATAACATGCAGAACAAATGCAGGAAAAGCAAGACTGACAGCCTTGAATTTTCTACTGTGACTGTATTGCTGTGATAGAAGGGTTCATTCAGTAGACCTGCCAGACAACTGGAGACTCAAATTGTTAAAGAATAAATTCTCAGTTTTAATCTTTTTTTGGGAATAAAAAGAACCTTTGGAACCAAGGTAGTAATTAGCCTGAAGCAGCATAGATTAGCCCCACTTAGAGTGGAATTTAATTATTTGAAAGCAATTAAATTAATATAGACTGAGTCTGCTGAGCTTGGGGGAGGGTTGAGAGTAGGGTTTTGTGTCAAAATCCAGTAGTTAATGCACTCTCTGTGCTTTTCGATAACTTTATAATTTAATGTAACTTTCATCTTGCAATTTGTCATCAATTCAAAGACAACTAGTTTTCTGTAAATGAAATAGCCCTTCTTGGTAGAAAACAACCTGGTTGGATTGAACTTTGGTTCATAGTTAGTAATGGCCAGGCAGACAGGACAACATCCCCTCCTTTATTACACTTGAGATTTCCGCCCCTCTTTCCCCCAACCCCCTCTTTTTTTTTTTTTTTTTTTCCCCTT
>NW_008824235.1:809249-813386 GCF_000699105.1 Pygoscelis adeliae | reverse complement strand
TTTTTTTTTTCCCCCTTTAATACCTAGAATTTGCTGATACTGCCACAGAGTTTTCAGGGAAGGAGCTTGTCTGGGATTAAGGGAGGGATTGAGCCATTCTCCCACTCTGATTTGGGTCAAGATTCACGGGATGCACATGATGTCCACCTGTCGGGGGTGTGGGGTGGGAAGCACTTTGTGGCATACCCATCGATCTGCCTCTATAGTTAAAGGAGGAAAGACACAAGACCACTACTGGTGGAGCCACAGAAGTGTCAGGAAGGCATCTGACAAGAGGAGGTCTGCTTTGTGTTGGAGCTGCTGGACTTTTTTGTTTTAAAAAAGGATGGGAATGGAGGAACCAAAGACTTAGTGGTCTGGTACTACCGTCCTTTCTGCAGTGGAAAGGAGAGGACTGTATTGGTCAAAATGTGGTGCTTTTTGTAGATAAAGTGAAGGGAGGGATCAAATCTTCAGCAGAGGACTTTGGTGAGAAAGGGCCATGACAATGCTGCCTGTTTGCCGTGGCTGCAGGTTTTTGGTGATGTCTGCACCCGCCGTTTGGGGAAAGGTTCTCTAGAGCAGCTAAGTACGACTTCTTCAGTGCCTCGAGCTCCTACACGTATAAGTAAAATGTTGGCGGTGGCTGCTGCTGCAGCTGCTGTAGGTGTAGGGCTGGTGGACAGAGTGGGGTGTTCCCTCTCTGATTTATCAGTGAGGAGGGGAGGCTGAAGGACCGTGTTAGGATGTATACCAGCTGATTCCTTGTCCGTTGCCTGACTTCCAGATAAGAAATTGGGTGCTGAAAACGCCTTGTTTTGGGGATGAGGGAGGATTAAGTGTAGTCCTTTCCTCCCTCAAAAAAACCCCCCAGTGCTGCTGTAGTTGCTTTTGGCTATTTGGCTGTGAAGCGTAGTGCATTGTATCTCTAGTGGTTGCTTTAGGTTTCAAAACACGTTGTTGTGTTCTCGAGGTCTCAAGAATCCCTTGAACGTGTGGGACTTCTCTGTTTTCTATTGGCACAGTAGGTTTACATTTGGCAGTAAAGAGGAGTAACATTTTAAGATGTAGTCGGATATGTCTGTGAAATGTGGTTTGGGCATATATTTTAAAAGGAGGAACACAAATTCAGATGTATGTGTTTCCAGTGATAGACCATTTTTAAAAATTCTTCAGTTTACAGATAATCTTTTCAAATTTCTCTTGCTGGGTTTTCACTAAGCAGGTTAATGGTGTGTGTCACTCAGACAGCCTGATTGTAGCAAATGGACCCAAAGAGATCTAGTCATCCCTAACTTACTATGAAACCCTTTGCATGCTGGTGGCTACAAGAATTAAATTGGAATGTAAAGGGGAATGTGAGAAGAACCAAGCCCAGCTGGCTGTGTTTCTCCTCAGAAAGTGACTGCACTGTTTTGAGCACAGACCTCAAACACACAGGGGAAGCAGGGACCATCATCGTCCTCCTTAGCCTCTTACATGTCTAGTTAGAAAAGGCAATAAAGGCTCTTCCAAATGTGTCTCATTTTCTGGGCTGGATTTGAACAATGAGCTGATAATCCTATGACTTCTCTCTCTTATTCTCCCTTTTCCTTGGAGAGGAAGAAGGAGGGAAAGGAACTAGCATCCTTGGGATGCATCTAGGTTTTAATGCCTGTTGATTGTCGTGCAGAATCCTGCTGTGTTTGTGGTTTGTTTTGTAGCAGCATCCTACAGCAGTATGAACTGTGCTCGCAGGACACTCTGGGTGAAGGTTTAACCTGACAGACCCTTTTGCAAAGGCCATGTTTGGAGGCAGTTTGGTTTTGTTTTCTAGTTGCGAATAAATCTTCTCCACAATTTATTCATTGTACTGTGAATGAAGGAGCAGATGTTTTGATTTGAAAAGGGAATCTTATTTATAATTCTTGAGTATAAACAAACTGTGGGGAGGAAGCCTTGCTGGAAACCAGAACAACCTTATTAGACCATCTTGTAAGACTGAGTTCTGGGATGGCAAGTAATAACCCTTATGGTGTTTTGTATCAGTGACAAGTGTGTGTGTACGTGTATTTTTAGAAGGGCTTCCAAAGGGCAGCCTGCTGTGTGTTGGTTTTCTTATGGTTCTGTGTTATGCAAAACATGGTGTATTCCCAGCTCAACTCTCTTCCCTTTTTCAGTTCACAGTCTGCCTTTATGTGTCCCATGTGAACTACTGACTGGTGCAGCGAGCAGGAGGCTGGTAAATGATAGAGCTGTCTTTCCACGTCAGTTTCCTTATAAATGGCATCAAATGGTAATTGCTTTTCATTCTGCGCTTCAGAAAGAGTGAGATACAGAGCTAGGGTTTGCTTTTCCCCGGGGTGGCGTGGGTGTGACTGATGGAACAGAGCCAGAAGAATTTGGCAAAGTAGCCGACTGTAAAGGGAATAATCTGTTTCTTCTGAAGATGGATGGCACTTAGAAGGCAGCTGAGCTTGAAAGCCATTTCTCATGCTAAGACTCGGCGATGTGCAGGTCAGCCATTGAGCAAATGCAAGCCTTCAAAGTGCAAGCTAATAGCTTGGCAGGTTATGCCTGACAAGCGGCAAGTGATTCAGTTTTAGTTCCTGGGAATGTGTGTGGGTTTTGGTGGGTTTTTTTGTGGATTGTAACATCTAGTAATTTTAATATTTTTCTAATTATATGATGATGTGTTTCTAAGTTCAGAAATACCTCAAAGAAGACTCAGTTAATAAGGAAATATATTTTTGTACCTAAATATAGTAAATTGCTCTAATATCTAAAGAATGATTCGATTTAACTGCTGCACATGCTGTTAAGAATGTAGGATTAAAAAAACATATTTCAGCTTATTACCACAGCCGAGCAGGTGTTAAAATATTGGCCCCTCGTTTTCCTGTGGAGCAAATTGACAGCTACCTGGGACAGAGCATCTTTGTGTGTTGCTTTCAAAGAAATGGTCATCGAGTAGTGATGGTGGGATTTGGCAGGAAAATCTATAGTGGAGTGAAGCTACATTTATATGGGATAATAGTTGTAAGAGACACTTCTAGTCTAATTTGACAGGCAACACTCTTAGCTCTTGGAGAGTTTATATTGTCATATTTACCTCTGATTCGGTAAAAGAAGAATACCATCTGGAATACTGCTTGAGGAAAGGCTTCCTGGTAAATCTGTAAATACGGAGTTTACCCCCTGAGTTTCAGAGCTGTCTCTGGAAGAGATCTAAACTTTGAACAGCTGCTTGTATTTGGAGTTGGAGTTTGAGAAGTGAGATGAATGAAGAGATTTTTATATTGAATGTCCAATAAATGATAAAGTAAGAATGATAAGTTTAAAATGATCAACAAGAAAGTCCAAAACCATTATAAAATTTGGATTTTTCTACTAGGAGATAAACCTGTGAGACTCAGTCACTAGCACACGTTATCTATTGCTCCGTGAATACACAAAATTCTAATCTTTCAACTGCTTGGGATAATGTTAAGCGCTGTACTTGGTTCTGTTTAAAGGATTAGGTTTTGAGAGCTGTTTTCCCTATGACAATGTAATGTGTTGTTCAAAACATATTGACTGCACAAAAAGGTTTTGTGAGATTGTATTCTTTAAGCAGCAGCATCTTGACAATAAGTATGTTTGTTTTAGTGTGTCTGAAACTCCCTGTGTTTACCAATTATCATCTGTGCTGCTTGATTTGATTTGCTAATCACAAAGCTGGAGTTTTACGAGAATGTATTACCACAGTAATTATGAATGCAACTTTTTCATCTTTATTGTAATAAAAGTTTTAATATCCAATATTTTAAAAAATATTTTTCAGGACACAGATGTGTTCGTATGTTGATACATATATGCACTCTGCAGTTTTCTTAAGAATGTTTCAGATTAGCAGCGGGCCTTAATAAAGCATTCAGGTGAAGTAGGAACCTAAACTCTTCAGACTTCCATACCAGTCAGGAAGATCCATTGTATTCATGTAGAATGAACTTTCCTTACAGTTTCAATTCAATGAAAACAGAATATGGTGCATAACTAGTAAGCATATTTGTTCAGTACAGGGTGAGAATCTGCTTCAAATCCCTGATTCTACTTTCTATGTGATATTGGGCAGTTCCCAAAGTCCCAACAAGAGTTAAGTACTGCTGTGGTCCTGGGAAGTAGTTCTTTTTCTGGATC
>NW_008824235.1:805451-809194 GCF_000699105.1 Pygoscelis adeliae | reverse complement strand
TAAGGACAACTAAGAAAATGTTGCAAGGCATTTGTATCCTGCTGTAATTGTGATCTTATAAAATCATGTGGTAAGACTGGGGTGTCTGCATACAGAAGCAAGAATTTTTTTCCCGTCAAATATTTATGTTCACCAGAATTTGGAGAACATTGGCTTACATCACTTAGCCTCAAAGGGCCAATTTAACGTAATGCCAGATAATGGTGTAAGGGGTTGACTACACAGTTATTCAGAACATCCAGTTAGTGATTGAATATGCTGGTGTGATTTAATTGAATTAATGTTAAAACTATGTCCCCCAAATCAGGGGACTGGCAACCTTGTTTATTGGGGCCTTGGTTGTTCTTACCATTAGAAATATGTTGACCATATGGACACATTAGGCATTCAAAAAATAACTAAATAACTGAGCTCTATAGGGGAATTCAGAAAGAAAATGTAGGTATGAATACCTTTTGTGTAGATCTGGTATGCCTGTGGTGGGAAGTTACCAACTCTGGAAACTTTTAATTGATTTATGGGAAATAAATTGTTGAACAGACAGTAGGTTGCTTACAACATGGATGTCAGTCTCCTCAGAATGTAGAAATAATGAATATATTCCTGTTTTATATGCAAAATATTGTGTTCTCTCTTAATTTTTTTAATAGAAATCTAAAATGTATTAACCCAGTTCAGGGTGACCCTTGGCAAAATCTTTTTTCTTTCTTTCTGCACGTGAAAGAAAAACATAGTGATACTACCTACTTTTAAGCAAGAGCTAGAGCAACAGGTGGATGATGCTATGTGTAACTTCTGCTTGATTCAAGTTTACAATATTCATTAGAATTTCTCTCTGATTTTTAGAGAGATAACAAACCCAATACAAGGAGAAAGGAATATGGAATGTTTCTACTGCATTTTCATAATCATACCTTTTGGTAAATTGATGTTCTAGACTTTGACTTTGTGCTAATATTGTGATACATTTTCTTATCAGGCAGTTAATGCAAAACTTTATTACCTGATGAAGCAATAAAGTGGCATAAGGCATGCAGTTTCCTACCAATAATGCATGTGGCATTGCCACACCACTACTTAGTGTGCCATACTACTACTTAGTTGGTAGTAGTGATACCACTACCAACTTCTGCCAAGTAGTGACTTAGCCAAATATTAGCTAAGGATTATGAAAATAACTGTTTCATTTTGCATTTGTTTGTACCTGATGCTTTCTGCAGATGTTTAACATTGTTTCAGATATTAGATATTAATCAGGTAAGAAGCTGTATGAGCATGAATATGGTTTGGAAATAGTCCTCATTTTTCTTCTGCAGTGTCTCGGTATGACTGGCATTTTTCCTGGATGTGGCTGTGTGTGCCTGCATTCTGAATTTGATAGTCCCAAGCCGTTTTTCCTGCAAGTTCTACAGGTTTTTTTTTCATGGTAAAGCCCCTATTTTTTCGCCAACCTTCATTGTGAATCTTCCTGGGAAGTTATGAGGAAGGCATAGGATGGCTTTTAACAAATTTCCTTTCTGAGACTTTGAAAAGCTGCCTTACTTGCAGGCAGTGGCATGGGCGATCGGTTGTCCTGTGCCTCTTGTTGAAGAGGGACACTTGTCCTGCCGTGCAGTAAGGCATATGGGAGAAACATACTGACTAGTAGCAGAAGAGGGTGAGAGTGCCTTATCCAGATTTTTTCTTAACAGGCATGCCCATTTCTATCTACTTCTATGGAAAACAGTTCATCTCTATGAGCGGTCAAATGAACGGATAGTTATAAGTTAGTATGCCTACAGTGAAGCAGCAGCTTAGTTATAATGTTACTTTCTGAGACCTCAATAAAGACAAAAAAAAATTAACCTAGGCTGTCACTATTACTTTGTGTTAGAGAGTATAATCTAATAGCTGTTTTGGGAGGGACAAAAAAAGAAAGTTTTTATTGAGCAAAGTACTTGTCTATATCATAAAGAGACTTCGGATTTCTTCAAATCAAAATACTTGGCACTAGCCAAAATATTTCATTACACAGAACCTTGCAGAGGGATAAGCTCTTTGGAGTTGAAGGAGACCTTACTTTCCCCCTATTGGAAACTCTGTAGTCAGTTGACAATATCTTAATGAGTATTCTTGTTTGTGCCCATGAAGTAGCTCATTATTCTTTAATTCTGGAAGATGACTGTTCCTGGTTTGTTGTTTGTGGTTTTTTTTGGTTTTGGGGTGTTTTTTGTTTTGTTTTTTTAATGCTAAGAACATGCTTGATACTATACTAATTCTTTTAAGCTTAGTGTCATCTGTGCTATGGTTTCTACAGTTGATGTTGTAGTTGTAGGTAGATATAAATGACAAGTCATTTCATTTGTTAGACTGCGTGCTAGTTTTTCTTCTCATTACTGTTAATACAGTAAAGCACTCTGTAGTGGTAGCGGTGGCTGAAAATCTATTTGGCTGAGTAGGTACACATGATTTTGGCAAAAGGAGCCTGAAATTGAATATGATTCCCACAGAGTGTCTACGTAAGCTGGTAACTGTGGAGAGATTTTCTTTTACTGATGTTTTCAACCACCTGAAATAAGGGGTCATAATTCTAGATTAGCTGGAGTTGTTAAAAAAAAAAAAAGGACTGCATGCAGTGTTCAGCCTGGCAGAGAGCTTGGTGAGAAAACTAGTGGGTGGGATGGACTTCAAGTCAAGGAGAGCTTGGTAAAGACGTAGGCAGACCCCCATGGCCAGCTTTACTGGACTGGCCTACAGCAAAGGAGTGGTGGATGGCTTGAAATATTGTATTGTATGTACAGATGTATCCCAGGTAGCAAAGGTGCAGACTTCTGCAAGACAAGATTACAGAAAACTACTACTATACAGCATTGACCCTGATCACCAAATCACAATGATGCCTGAAACCATTTTGGTAAGGACAGAGGGGGAAAAAAAGTAGCTCATTTTGTTTTCTTTCCAAGTGTATAAAGAAGAATCAGAAGAAGCTGCAAAATTATATTTGTCTTCCAAGTAACCATGCTAACTTGGTATCTACATTATATTTTTGTATGTGCTGACATATATGTCAGCACGGGTTCATGAAAGGCAGGTCCTGCTTGACCAACCTGATCTCCTTCTATGACCAGGTGACACCCGCCTAGTGGACGAGGGAAAGGCTGTGGATGTGGTCTACCTGGACTTCAGTAAGGCCTTTGACACCGTCTCCCACAGCATTCTCCTAGAGAAGCTGGCGGCTCATGGCTTAGACAGGTGTACTCTGCGCTGGGTCAAAAACTGGCTGGACGGCCGGGCCCAGAGAGTTGTGGTGAATGGAGTTCAATCCAGTTGGCGGCCGGTCACGAGCGGTGTTCCCCAGGGCTCAGTATTGGGGCCAGTTCTGTTCAATATATTTATCAATGATCTGGATGAGGGGATCGAGTGCTCCCTCAGTAAGTTTGCAGACGACACCAAGTTGGGTGGCAGTGTTGATCTGCTCGAGGGTAGGAAGGCTCTGCAGAGGGACCCGGACAGGCTGGATCGATGGGCCGAGGCCAACTGCATGAGATTCAACAAGGCCAAGTGCCGGGTCCTGCACTTCGGCCACAACAACCCCATGCAGCGCTACAGGCTTGGGGAAGAGTGGCTGGAAAGCTGCCTGGCGGAAAAGGACCTGGGGGTGTTGGTCGACAGCCGGCTGAACATGAGCCGGCAGTGTGCCCAGGCGGCTAAGAAGGCCAACGGCATCCTGGCCTGTATCAGAAATAGTGTGGCCAGCAGGAGCA